>NC_049208.1:53699986-53744694 GCF_013347855.1 Anguilla anguilla | reverse complement strand
CCATTTTTTATGGCTGGGTATTCGACTGAAGTGATCGGGGTCGAGCACCTCGCTCAAGGGTACGACAGCGACTGAGCCTCGAACCCACAACCTTTGAGTTCCAAGCTGTGCTGACCTCAGCCTTGTACTAGGCTGCCGTATATACAGCAGCACTGTTCATGCAGCTTGAAGCCCTTTTGCAGTGATTCTGATGGGTCCATGCCCACCATACCTCAATGCCTACATGTAAAGGAATATCTCGCTCTGACACATTCATTGAGATGTTTCTTTGGATAGTAGCAACAGCCATGAAAAAAAAAAAACAAATAAATAAATAATGGCACACAGATAATACCAGATATCACAGCTTACAAAACCAAGGAACAAGGAACAGCACAGATCTGAAAGCAACGGAAAGCCAAAAAGATAGTCAGACTGCTGCAAAAATACTGCCAACCTGATACAAAAAGATTTTCAGACTGATGTCCAAAAAAAAAAAAAAAACAACTGTCAGACTGATTCAAAAAGACTGTCAGACTGGTGAAAATGCACATTTTTCCAGAGGTGAAAGTGTTGGAGCACAGGTTCATATAGGGGGAAAAGAAATCCCCTCTCCCATTCACAGTGGTTTCGCTCTGCCCCACTTTCCCCCAGCCCTGTAACGGGCGAACGTCTGAATTAATCCGAGGAGAAACGTGAAAAAGAAATTCAACAACTCGTCTGTCATATTCTCTGAATTCTTGTTCTTTCTGATTGACCCTACAGTTCTATTCGCCAGTGTTTTTATACAAAGGAACAGGGTAGTGTTTCAGAAACAAGGGAACAGGACAGGGTTTCAGAGACAGAGTAACAGGACAGGGTTTCAGAAACAGGGGAACAGGACAGCATTTCAGAGACAGGGGAACAGGACAGGGTTTCAGAGACAGTGGAAGAGGACAGTGTTTCAGAAACAAGGGAACAGGACAGTGTTTCAGAGACAGGGGAACAGGACAGCGTTTCAGAGACAGTGGAACAGGATAGCTTTTCAGAGACAGAGTAACGGGACAGGGTTTCAGAGACAGAGTAACGGGACAGGGTTTCAGAGACAGAGTAACGGGACAGGGTTTCAGAGACAGTGGAACAGGACAGTGTTTCAGAGACAGTGGAAGAGGACAGTGTTTCAGAGACAGTGGAAGAGGACAGGGTTTCAGAGACAGGGGAACAGGACAGCGTTTCAGAGACAGTGGAAGAGGACAGGGTTTCAGAGACAGGGGAACAGGACAGTGTTTCAGTGACAGTGGAACAGGACAGTGTTTCAGAGACAGGGGAACAGGATAGCGTTTCCTATGAAAGCGATGATGCGTTTAAAGCACACAGGTGACAACAGAGCCGACTCATCTCAGAACAAACAACCGCGCGCTCAGGAAAGTGAGAACGGCGTTTATCTGGAAACAGCAATCATTCCAGGAAGAACAAAAAAACAGTTTATCACTGAATTTCACACGAAATGGAAATTCTCTGGTTTTATTTGAAAATGAAAGCAGGGGGGATTTATCAGGCGGAGAGGCAGCTGTGCCAATAAAAGAAAAAAAATGACACCTCTTCCTCAGCCCAAAGCACTAATCCAGCTGCAGATAAGCAGGGAAAGACTGAGACAGGGAGCCCACTCACACCATAGATCCAGTACCAGAACAAGATCCCAACTCACACCATAGACCCAGCACCAGAACAGGATCCCACTCACACCATAGACCCAGTACCAGAACAGGATCCCACTCACAACAAAGATCCAGCACCAGAACAAGGACCCATTCACACCATAGATATAGATCCAGTACCAGAACAAGATCCTAACTCACACCATAGATCCAGCACCAGAACAGGATCCCACTCACAACAAAGATCCAGCACCAGAACAAGGTCCCATTCACACCATAGATATAGATCCAGTACCAGAACAGGATCCCACTCACAACAAAGATCCAGCATTAGAACAGGATCCCACTCACACCATAGATACAGTACCAAAACAGGATCCACTGCACTGGATCCCTGACTCCACTGGGTTGACCGGGTGACAGGTAACACCCCCAACCACCCCCCTCCCCCCAGAAGCATGTGGTCTCACCTCTCCCCCAATACCAATGGCTGATACTATGGGGGGGACATCCTCCCCCCCCCCCCAGAAAAACTAACAAATACAGAGCTGGCCCTGGCAAGGGCAGGGACACGCCCCTTTCATTCTCTTAAACACAGGAAGAAACACTGGCCTTCTGAACGCTAAACACCTTACACACGCTAACCTAAAAACATGCATATACACACACACCCACACAAGCCACACACACACACACACACATCTACACACACACACACACTCCCACACTGTCACACACACACACACTCCCACACTGTCACACACACACACACACACACACACACAAGCCACACACATCTACACACACACACTCACACACTGTCACACACACACACACACACACACACACACACACACACACGCAAGCACACCTCTCTCGATAGAGCTGCAGTCCGTTGTCACGATGACTCAAAAGTTTTCTCTTTTTTTCCGGTAGAAACGCGCTCTGCTCCGAGAGACTGTTCTGAAGACCAACCCCCTTCCCGTGATCCCCGGGGGGGCAGGGGGGGTGGGGGGGGCGACTCCCAAACTCCCAGCGCAGATCGCAGTGAACAGAAGCGCATTCGTCCCGGGCCAGGCAGCCCGCTACATCGCCAAAACTGCACCGCCACCCCCTCTCCGCAGTGTCGACCAGCCGCCAGGTCTCCCGCGGTTACGCTCATCGCCAAAATCACGCCAAACTTTTAAATCTGGGCTTTGCGCACACATTTCTGAACACGTGAGGACCAAACTGAGCACCACACGGGAACGTGGGGACGCCTACGGCATAAAGGGGGACATAAAAACTTATTTTTTTATCAATGGAGGAAATAAAAGGGCTCAAGCCACACTACTGAAGCCAAACACACACGTTTCACAGAGCAGGGCGGACAAAAACCTGGGAAAAGATCACTACTGGGGACCTCATCACTGACACTTCAGAGAGAGAGAGAGAGAGAGAGAGAGAGAGAGCGAGAGAGAGAGAGGGAGAGGGAGGGAGAGCGAGAGAGAGAGAGAAGCACGTGTTTATTATGCTCTGTATGAGGGAGAATGACTGCACAGGCAGGCACGTGAGCGAGGGAGACAGAGAGAGAAAGAGAAAAGGAGGAAGAAAAAGGAGAGAGCAGAGGAAGAGAGAGAGAGAGAAAGGGAGAGAGGGAGAGAAAAAGAGAATTAAACCTAAAAAGGGGGAGTGAGGGGGAGAGAAAGAGGGAGAGGGACGGAGAAAGAGGAGCTTGCATTGTGCGATGGCCTTACCTGTCTGCCAGAGGTACGCGGGCATGGTGTCCCCCCCGGGCTGAGCGAGGGCACCCCGGGCTCCCCAAAACAGCAGCGCCGCCCCCCACAGAGAGCAGAGCAGCCTCGCCATGCCCCCCCGCCCTCCTCCCGCCGGCCCGGTCCGCAGTCCCACGCGGAGAGAAAGAAAGAGAAAGAGTGGCGTGGAGAGACCGCGCAGGGGAAGAGGACGCGGAGAAAGAGAGCAAAAGAGCGATAGGAGCGACGGAGAGAAGCGTGCCTCCTTTTGTCCCCGCTGGCGTTGGGGGGGGGGGGTGCGTTAGTTCCCCCAGGAGGGGTAATCCAGGGCCGGACGCAGGGTCAGTGAAGGAGAAGAGGAGAGAGGGAACAATAGATCCGTCCGTCCCTCACCGCGGCTGCTGAGTCTGCTGCTGCTGTGCCTTGTGTGCACCACCTCCCTCCCTCCCTCCCTCCCTCCCTCTTTCTCTCTCTCCTCCCCCTCGCGTCCTCTCTCTCTCTCTCTCTCTCTCCTCCCCCTCACTCCCTCTCTCTGTTCATTGCGCACAGGGATGCTGACCCCCCCCTTTTCACTCCCTCCACTGATTCTCTCACTTCCCCCCCTCTCTCTCTCTCTCCCTCTCTCTCTCTCTCTCTCTCCCCCACCTCTGCCTCTCTCTCTCCCCCACACCTCTCTCTGCATCTCTCTCTCTCTTCCCCCCTCACTCTCCCCCACATCTCTCTCTGCATCTCTCTCTCTCTTCCCCCCTCACTCTCCCCCACACCTCTGCCTTTCTCTCTTACCCACCCCTCTCTCTCTCTCTCTCTTCCCCTCTCTCTCTTACCCACCCCTCTCTCTGCATCTCTCTCTCTCTTCCCCCCTCACTCTCCCCCACACCTCTACCTCTCTCTCTTACCCACCCCTCTCTCTCTCTCTCTCCCCCACCTCTGCCTCTCTCTCTTACCCACCCCTCTCTCTGCATCTCTCTCTTTCTCTCTTTCTCTCCCTCATCAGCCTGGGCAGCAGACAGCTGGACACAGGGGGATGGGGGTGGGGGGTGGGGGTTTGGGAGGTAAGGTTCTCCTGTATCAGCAAAGAGACGGAGTCTGCAACACCAGATGTATGCTTGTGTGTGCCTGTGTCTGTGCAAGAGTCTGTGTGTGCACATGTGAGTGAGAGAGTGTGAGTGTGTGTGTGTGTGCCTGTGTCTGTGCAAGAGTCTGTGTGTGCACATGTGAGTGAGAGAGTGCGTGCATGCATGTGCACATGTGAGTGAGAGTGTGTGTGTGTGCACATGTGTGTGTGTGTGTGTATATGTGTGTGTGTGTGTGTGTGCACGTGAGTGAGAGAGAGAGAAAGAGAGTGTGTGTGTGTGTGTGTGTGAGGCAAAGAGAAAGAGTGTGTGTTTGTGTGTGTGTGTGTGTGTGAGAGGCAAAGAGAAAGAGATATTACTGAATGGGATGTGGGGGGCAGCTAAATGTGTGTATTACAAACCCAAATGAATTATTGATGTGACCTTGGGTAACTTTCACACCCAGTATTCACTGTCTCCCCCAGAGCTGCTCAAACCCCACAGCATTCTGCACACCCCATCACATCCCTGCAGGAACTCAAACCCCATCACATCCCTACAGGAACCCAGGGATTTACGGTCTCAAACCTGGGCATTTACCCTTCCAAACCCAGAGATTTACCCTTCCGAACTTGGGGATTTATTGTCCCAAACCCGGAGATTTACCCTTCCAAACCTGGGGATTAACTGTCCCAAACCATGGGTATTTACCCTGCAAGAACCCAAGAATGTATCCTCTATATTTAAACAATGGGCTGTATGGTCCAGTACTGGTTGATGGCTTGTTGAAATAAGACTTATGAGTTACGATTTCTGCATATGTAAATGTCCCAAGCACTGTTTACATGCAGTACAAACAGGCAAGATATTATTTCTGAACTATCGTCATCTAGGCATGATACATAAATATAGCCATAAGAAAATAAACAATGGCATATCCTCAGAACAGGAAGGGGTATGGCAATGAACAGGAAGTGATAAAGCGAATTGTAGTACTGCCATACAAAGTCCCTGGGTATATAGTCACAGCAGAAAACAACTACAAAAAAACCTCCCCCAATTGGCTGCGTAAGTACAAAGCAGTTCAATGTTTAGACATGTAAAACGTACGTCATGTGCACATCGTTACACTGTAGTTAAATCAATGCTACATGTTTAAATGAGGAGTAGACAGATGTATGGGGCTGTAGTTGCTTTTTAAAAATCTGAATGTCCAGAAGTCAGAGCTGTTCTCTTCCTGTTTGATCACACACATAATTAAAGCGTTAGAAGTTTTTTTTAAGTGGCAAGACTGCGCTGTTGATCACAACAAAAGCAGCGTCAGGGACCGTCGAACCTCTCGTGTCCGACTCCAGCTCCGTCTCTTACAAAGCGTGATTTAGAGAGGCGCCTTGAGAAACAGCGTTTACAGGGCTGACCTTGAGGTGTCACCTTCACGCTGGAGACCAATCATCAGCCTGAGCAAGGATTTAGCCCCACCCCCTTGTCATAAACCCATCCCACAAGGAGCGCCCCAAAAAACCTGTCATGTGGCGACTCAGGTGGTTTACATGAGGTTAATTAGCACAGCAGCTAATGGGGTTTCACGGCTTGGCTTGTACCCCCAACCCTGGGTATGCACCGTATGGCACAATGCCCTGCCCCCCTCCCCTCTCCCAGCCCCCCTCCCTCCATCCCCAGGGGT
The DNA here is from genome assembly GCF_013347855.1 of Anguilla anguilla. Lineage (NCBI taxonomy): Eukaryota > Metazoa > Chordata > Actinopteri > Anguilliformes > Anguillidae > Anguilla > Anguilla anguilla. The sequence goes on along the minus strand of NC_049208.1, from coordinate 53,738,609 downwards.
CACGACCCCACTGTCAGGTGAGGGTGAAATCAAAATGGGGGTGACCTCCACTCAGGACCCTATCACATCAACACTGGACACCAGGGTAATTAATGTCCCAGACTCCAGAAAAACATCACCGTGTGTGTGTGTGTGTGTCTGTGTCTGTGTGTGACTATGTGTGTGTGTGTGTCTGTGTGTGTCTCTCTCTGCGTGTGTATGCAGGTCTGTATGAGTATGTGTGTGTGACTATGTGTGAGTGTGTGTCTCTCTCTGTGTGTATGCAGGTCTGTATGAGTATGTGTGTTTGAGGGAGAGTGTGTGTGTGTGTTTGTGTGTGTATGTGTGTGTGTGTGAGAGTGTGAGTGTGTGTGTGTGTGTGTGTGTGTGTGTGTGTGTCTCTCTCTCTGTGTATGCAGGTCTGTATGAGTATGTGTGTTTGAGGGAGAGTGTGTGTGTGTGTTTGTGTGTGTATGCAGGTCTGTATGAGTATGTGTGTGTGTGTGTGACTATGTGTACGAGTATGTGTGTGTGTGTGTGTGAGACTATGTGTGTGTGTGTGAGTGTGTGTGTCTGTGAGTGTGTGTCTCTCTCTCTCTGTGTATGCAGGCCTGTATGAGTATGTGTGTGTGAGTGTGTGTTTGTGTGTGTATGCAGGTCTGTATGAGTATGTGTGTGTGTGTCTCTCTCTGTGTGTGTATGCAGGTCTGTATGAGTGTGTGTGTGTGTGTGTCTCTCTCTGTGTATGCAGGTCTGTATGAGTATGTGTGTGTGTGTGTGTGTGTGTGTATGCAGGTCTGTATGAGTATGTGTGTGTGTGTGTGTGTGTGTGTGTGTCTGTCTGTGTGTGTGTGTGTGTGTGTGTCTGTCTGTATGAGTATGTGAGTGTGTGTGTGTGTGTTTGTGTGTGTATGCAGGTCTGTATGAGTGTGTGTTTGAGGGAGAGATGGAGAATGAGAGAGAAAGAGAAGCGAAAGAGACAAAGAAAGATTGCTCAGGACTGGGGCCGGATTCGGGCTGGATTCTGGACGGGTTAGCGATGAGGGATTTGGGACGGGGGAGCGATGAGGGGCTCGGGACGGGGGAGCGCTGACGGCGGCTGCGTGGGCGGCGTGGTTCAGTCGGGGCTCAGGGCTTCTTATCGCTGCGTCAGGACAAAAGCCGCCGACGCCGCCGCCGCACGGGTGCCATTAACGCGCATGATTAAGGACGGCGAGCCGGCGGCACAGAGCGCGGCCAGACCGTCCCGTCCGCAGGGCGCCTAATCCTGTTAATGGGAGGGGGGTGGGGGTGGGGGTTCCCAAACTTGGTACTGGGTCTCCCCTCTCACTCCAATCAATCATTTTGATCAATTAATTTCACGATTCAAACTGAATTAAAATTTCGTTCGAAGCATGGCAAGCAAAACCATTTCAACCCCCGGTGCAAAACCAAACCGTTCTGCAGTACGTGGGACTCAGCACTCAGGTTTTGGTCGTAATTCATACAGACACAAGGGCACGAACAGCCATTTTTACAGGTGACAGCCAAAGCCTCTCCAAAAAGAAAAATCAAACACTTTAAGCCTCCCTCGAATTACTCTTCTGTTATTTTTCAATAACTCTGAAGTCACTTTCAGTTTTCTAAACTGGAGCACTCCCAGAGATCGCAGAAGAGCACAGGAACCCAGACCCGAAGTGCTTCTGTGTTTGTTTCTGCTCAGATCCATCAGAGGACTTGACAACAGAGCTCTGCTCTTCCGCAGACAGACACGTCGGTCTCGGCTGACATTAGCTCTAATGGCAGAGGCAGCACATTTCATACCGTCTCCGCTCAGCACTGACAGGCCGGCTGAAGGCATTTGTCTGGATAGTTTATTATGCCGAGGATACAGACTAATCTGCATTCGTTTGCACTCCAGTGGCGTCAACTCATTTTGCGTATTCATTGATGTTCTTATTGAGCCCATTTGAAGGCAGTTATTACAGGGACTCTGCAGTGTGTTAGTCATTACAAAGACCCATTAGTGTGTTACAGTCATTATGGGGACTCTGCAGTGTGTTAGTCATTACAAAGACCCATTAGTGTGTTACAGTCATTATGGAGACTCTGCACTGTGTTAGTCATTACAAAGACCCATTAGTGTGTTACAGTCATTATGGGGACTCTGCACTGTGTTAGACATTATGGGGGCTTGTCAGTGTGTTACAGTCATTATGGGGACTCTTCAGTGTGTTACAGTCATTATAGGGGCTTGTCAGTGTGTTACAGTCATTATGGGGACGTGTCAGTGTGTTACAGTCATTATGGGGACATTTCTTTTTTTAACAGTCATTATGGGGACTCTTCAGTGTGTTACACTAATTACAGGAACTCTTCACTGCAATAGCCACTGCTGCTCTGCCTCCATACCACTCATAGACTGCAATAAATGAACAGAAGATGCTAATTTGAATAGGATTGATCCATTGATCGGTTGGCTCCCTGACTGATTTCCTTTCTTATGCAAAATGGGATTTAACACCACGTCCCACTCAGAGATCAATTTATACTCACATCCCCTCTCCCGGTGGCCCTCGACAGATCAAAGCAGGAACAGCTGGTGCTAGAGAGGGGTAGGGGGGGAGTACGGGGGTGGGGGGGGGGGGGCGTATAGGGTGTACAAACCCATTCAGGCATGGCCAATTTAGATATGCAAATACCACAAAGGGGGGCAAGGGGGGGGGGGGGGTTTCGGTGGTACATAATGACAGAACAATAACAACACGAACCTCGTAAAGTAATTAAACACTTAGCCATCATGCGCCTCACCAAGACCTAAATCATAGGGCATCATTTACAATCTTAATCTTAATCCTTTTAGGACCATTTAACGAAAATAAAGAGGTGAGAAAAGCAAGGGACACTGAGGCAAGGCGGGTCGTCGTCTGAAGAGGAGGAGCAGGGTGAGGAAGAGGAGGAGGAGGAGGTCTCGAAAGGCCGAAGGGCGGGTGGGTTTGAGCATAACGCAATGTGATTTCTGATCTCTGGGCGCACTCTGCGTATCTGTGAAAGCGAGCTCTCTGATCCATGTTTACCGTCCTCGCTTCCACAAAAGCAGCGCTACGTACGGTGGAGACGGCGGATTAGCCTCTGAAATTAATCCCTCTTCGGATGAGAAAAAAAATAAAAAATATATATATATATATAGAAAAGAATTCCGCTTGTGACACCAGGGAAATTTCAAAAGATCGCAGAGAAATTTCCGTGAAGCGTACCCCTAACCGAAATGCACAAGCGCACAAAAAAAAGCATTCTGTCCTGAATACCGGAATGAATTTTTTTGCTCTGAATATTGGTTTTAAAAAAAGAAGTGCTATTTTTCTTTTCTTTCTTTTCTTTTCAAAGGGTGTCAAAGCGTGAATAAATCGGTTCCTTTTGTTGTGCTGGGGGAAAAAGCACATAAATAACCCAGAATTAAGAAACCCGGGATAACCAAGCAGAATAAAGGAGGCTTCTGTGGATACACTGCAAAAAGAAAAAAGAAAAAGAGCTTCTGGTGGCAGGGAGGTGTTCTTTGGTGGGGATGAAAAAACGCGAATCAAAAAAAGCAAAACAGGAAGCGAGACACCCGAGCCCTTATGAAGTTAAAATGCTTTCATTGCGCTTGGCACGTTCCTGACAGAAACGATAAAACACTCTAACGTGCTTTTCGGCTACCGGGCCTTCATCAGGGAGTGAACTAGAGCCGCAGAACAATGGTGCTAAGAAGCCGAACAATAAGACTTAATTTAGCTGCACCTTCGTCTTGCCTTGGCTCCCATTTTGCATTTTGACCCAGGATAACTCTTTGGGTTGGATATCCCGAAAAACCAGGCATCTGCAGACATCGAGGGAAGAGGCCAGACCAGGGCCTTCCCTCTGCACACCTACGCTGGATAAGCTCACTCAGCCCATGGGCCCATCCCCACCCACTTCAACCTCAATGAGTGTTTCACCAGTATCATTATATCTACTGAAGCAGTGCAGGTTGAGTACCTTGCTCAAGGGTACAACAGCAGTGTCCAACCAGGGAATCAAACCTGCAACCTTTAGGTTACAAGACGAGCTCCTTACCCGTTATACTACACCGCCGCCCCGATACACCCATCAGCACTTCTGGGTTGAATCTGGCCACGGTGGCCTACCCCATGGCGTTCAACGCGGGTCTCATTTTGTTGGAGAGAAGAAGGGCATTTCCAGTGCCGTCTCGCAGAAGAGGCTGTGGGGCGGAGATCGTTCACCACACGCCTGACAGCACAGCCAATCCGCAGCCGGACCTGACAGCACAGCCAATCCGCAGCCGGACCTGACAGCACAGCCAATCCGCAGCCGGGAAAAACACCCATTGGACGTCTGGCCTGCGTGTTTACTCAGAATGGAGGACGAGCAGAGAGCGTGTCGCCGGGCGTCGCGTCGCCCACGGCGACTGACTGTGAGGTCACAGCCCCTCTCGCCAAAGGCAGACCATGCGTACGTTTGTCGGGTGAAAGGCTACAATGGTGGGTACCATCGCCACGGCGACTGTGTGGAAAAGAGCGCGCGCACACCCCACACAGACAACTCCCCTCCCCCACACACTCCACACATGTACACACACACACACCCCACACAGACAACTCCCCCCCCCCCCCACACACACACACACACATACTCCACACATGCACACACACAACCCCCCACGCACCCCACACACTACACACACACACACACACACACACACACACACGCACTCACTCGCGCACACTCACACACACACGCACTCACACACACACACACACACACACACACACACACACACACACACACACACACACACACACACACACACACACACACACACACACACACACACACACACACACACACACACACACACACACACACACACACACACACACACACACACACACACACACACACACACACACACACACACACACACACACACACACAGGTCCCGCTAATGGAGTTCATTTGTCCGGAGCTGATTGGATTAGGGCTGTAATGGAGGCGGGGTCTCAGGAGGCCCGGGGGCAGTGCTGAGGGGAGGCGGGTTATCGGTTTGGTCACCCCCAGAGAACAGGGGTGATGCGATAAGGCTACAGCCTGGGGGGGGGGGGGGGGGTCATGTTCCCTTGCAGCCTAAACTCTGTGAGACACTCTCTTCAGTGGCTTCCGTGAGCTCAGATTCACAGCAGTATTAATTTCCCCTTAAGACCAAGAAACGAGAGAGAGAGAGAGAGGCAGAGAGAGGGAGGCGGAGAGAGAGAATGAGAGTGAAAAAGAGGGCGACAGACAGAATGAGGAATTTAGGATGTGACGGGACCCTACAGAAAGGAAGATCAGAGGATCTGTGAGTCTAATAGTGGTTGGAGGGCATCAACCATTGCAAACATACAGTCATTAAACGCCCCATTTCCATCCACTGCAACCCCCCCCCCCCCACCCCTCACAACCCCCCCCCCCCCAAAGTCCCAGTGACCCCCTTCTCCATTCCTCACCATCAGCCAATCAGATTTCGAGGAGCGCATTCCTTCCCGGAGACAGTAAACCCCCCCCACCCCCCACCCCCACCCCCACCCCCACCCAGATTGGGGTCGGGGAGGGCGGAGTCACGCAACTCTCCCCTCCCCACGACAAGGGCCAATCAGACGGCAGCACGGACTGTTACCACGCCGCAGACTTGTTTACAGTCTGCGGGAAAGTGGAGCATGCGGCGTAGTCGTGGTTACCGCCATCCCGCGGGCTAAGGGGGTGGTCTGGGTGGCGGTGAAGGGGAAACCCCCGTTCTGGGTTCTGCTTCTAGTGTCAGGTTATGAACCGCAGACAGTCCCCCAAAAAGCCCCCCGCCCCTCTCCCCTCCCCAGTCACCGAGCCCTGTAGAGGTCAAAGGTCCTTTCTGCCCGAACGACCCTTTTAACGAGCGAGCGTGTGTCGCGCCACCAGGCTAACACGCGCTCAAACACGCGATGGGAATGCTTTAATGCGACTGCATGCAACGTCGCAAACACTGCAGTGCATGCAAGAGGTGCAGCGTTTCATCTGGCTGATGAAAAGTGTATATGTCTACATTACGTATATTACACTGCAGGCATTTAGCAGACGCTCTTATCCAGAGCGACTTACACAACTTTTTACACAGCATTTACACACTGCATCCATTTATACAGCTGGATATAAACTGGAGCAATGCAGGTGAAGTACCTTGCTCAAGGGTACAACGGTCGTGTCTGACCCAGGAATCAAACCTGTGACCTATACATGCATCACTCAATCCATGAGAAGCTTTCCCAGAGATTTTGGGGCACATGCCATAGGGGATGTGTTTGTACCCCTTTACACTGGCCTCTGACTGCACCCCATCTTCCACTGGTGGGGGGAGGAGTCTCCACGAAAGACTGGGGACAATACTGGCCAATCAAAATGGCCGACGTCTTCTCGGGAGAGGACAATCTTGGCCCACCCAGGAAATGAAACCCTCTGGCTATAGTCCAGTCTCTTTAACCACCCATTCCCCCTGTATGAGTTCGCAGAGCCAGAATGGCGATCAGCCCATTCCCCCTGTATGAGTTCGCAGAGCCAGAATGGCAATCACCCCATTCCCCCTGTATGAGTTCGCAGAGCCAGAATGGCGATCAGCCCATTCCCCCTGTATGAGTTCGCAGAGCCAGAATGGCGATCACCCTATTCCCCCTGTATGAGTTCGCAGAGCCAGAATGGCGATCAGCCCATTCCCTCTGTATGAGTTCGCAGAGCCAGAATGGCATTTTTCCCATTCCCCCTGTACGAGCTTCCAGAGCCAAAATGGAGGTTGTGACGTTGTGGACGCACTAATAGACGCAGTGGCTGGTCGCCTGTTGCAGTTTTTACTACCAGTTTTAATGCGCCGCATCTTTTTCTATTAAAGTCTATAAAACGGCAGTCGGTCTCCCTGCGCATTTCTTCCGTGCGTCCGGGCCACTTTAAATCCTTAAAGTTCAGAGCTGTACGATGTTCAGAAAAGCACTGAAGCATTAGCCTCCAACACAATGCCGCTATCGCTAGCCACCAAAGCTAAAAATGTAGCGCAAATTAAATTATCGCTCCGACCATTAGGGATGCTACTCCGTGTTACAATTGATCGGAAAAGAGCTCTCCCGACACAAAGTAATTACGCCAATTTATCAGAGCGTACTCCACGCTATTAAAACTGGGCCCGATCGATCCCGAGGACCCTCCCCCGACCCGACCCGGCCCGGCCCGGCCCGACCCGACCGCCTCGGCCCGAGCGCGATAACGTTATAATGCCAGAACGTTCCGCTAGGCTGAGAGCTCAGGAATATCTGGCGCTATCGTAGCGTAAACGCACACACTGACGCCCAGCCGCTCGTCTCCCCTCCGTTTCAGTCGTCATGGCGGCGTTGGCGTCATTTAACCCTCTCAGGCGTGAGGTCACAGGTACGTGATTAGAACGTTGTTAACTGAACATTCTAATGCTGATGTCACAATCACTGCTGGTGATTGAAAGCAACAGAATTCTAGAACACTGCCTTGTAATTTAAAAAAAAAACAACAAAAAAACATACTCTACTCAAAAAACCTACTCAAAGGGGTTAATATTAACAGATATTAATAATAATAATGAGTAATATTAACAGACAGATAGGTAGGGCGGAGTCTGCCAGACGTTAGAGTCTCGCCAGCACTAATTACAGGGAGAGCCTCTCAATCGTCACTCCAACACAACTTCCAATGAGCTGGAAACATAATGCAAGCCAATAAAACACACAGCCAGTCAACCAGACACTCAAGTAGCAGTAGTAGCAGTAACAGTAGCCGTAGCAGTAGCATTAGCAGCAGTAGTAGTATCAGTAGAAGCAGCAGCAGCAGCAGTCGTAGCAGCAGTAGGTGTAGTAGTAGCAGCAGTAGTAGTAGTAGTATCAGTAGAAGCAGCAGCAGCAGCAGTAGTAGTAGCAGTAGGTGTAGTAGTAGCAGCAGTAGTAGTAGTAGTATCAGTAGAAGCAGTAGCAGCAGTAATATGAGAAGCAGTTCTTCCTCCCAACGAGGCAGGGTAGGAAATTTAATATTTAATGGCAGCAGGGGCTCTAAGCAAGAGGCAATTAGTGTGTGTGTGTGTGTGTGAGAGACAGTGTGTGTGTGAGAGAGAGAGTGTGTGTGTGTGTGTGTGTGAGTGAGTGAGTGAGTGAGTGAGTGAGTGAGTGAGTGAGTGAGTGAGTGAGAGAGAGAGAGAGAGTTGTACTTAGTCTTTTGAAGGAATATTCAAGGTCTTTTACCAGTGCATCCTTAGCATTCAACAGAGTCAAAAGCAGAGCCATTGGTGCACATACAGAGCCTCAAAGGGTTTTCTTACAGTTGCTCACTACAAGATTTCCTGCATAGTCAAAAACCATCATTTTCAAACAGTCACGGAATACAATGGGAGGAAAAAACATGTTTAGATATTAAACATAACCAATTCAATTATGTCAACCAATCAGGCATGTGACAGCTCAGCGGGCAGCCAATCAATCAGAATAGAACAAAAAAGACACACACTGGTGAGAACCGGCCTCCTTCTCAGGGGGGCTGCAAGGTGGCTGCAAACTCATTTAAGGTGTGAGGTCACAAACATGTGATTAGAATATCGTTAACTGAACATTCCATTGCTGATGTCACAATCACTGCTGGTGACTGAAAGCAATGGAGTTCTAGAACGCTGATTTAGAATTCTGGAAGAAAAAAAAACCTTAAAAGTAAACTAAACCTCTTAAAAGGGTTAATAATGGCATAGACAGATCTGTTTCTGATAGATTTTACAAGGCTGATCAAATCGCAATTTGGACAGCAGAGTGGGGGGGGGGGGGGGGCGTTTTGGCTGTGAGGGAGGTGTTCTCTACGCACTTCTGTCCATTTTTATCACTCAGTTGGACCGAGCGGTTGTGAAGGCAGTTATCAGATCAGCTAGAGGAGTCGTATTGAACGACCGTCTGTAGCACAAGAGTACAGAGACTGCAGTTAATGGAACACTCCATCGCTGATGTAACAATCAGTGCTGGTAACTAAGAACAACAGAGTTCTAGCAATCCAAAACTAACTAACAATCCAAAAAAACCTACTCTTCAAAAGGTCAAGGCTCTGTTCTAGCTGCATGGACGGGCTCCAAAGTCTGGCACACCCTGCAGGATGACACACGATCGGGGCCATCACGCCCGGAGGGTCAATGCTTTACTTTGGAGATTTTTTTTTTAGGAGCCTGCTAAGACCAAAGGTTAAAGGTCATCCCTAGCTGTTCCCCGAGGAGAGGGGGCAGTTCTGCCCTGTGCGTCTGCATTTCCTAGCACCTGCAAATCTCAGCTCTCCTGGCTAGCATTTCACTGCAGGGAAAAATAAATGCTTTGAGATTTCTATTCAAAAGGAACCTGACGTTTTTGTTGTTGCTGTTGTTGTTTTCATTAATCTTTAAAAATAGGCTACATTCCCCGCTTCCATTATCACTTGTGCCTGATGCACAGTAAACAATATTGAATGCATGGTTACGGCGTTGCTACGCATGAAAGATTTGCCACATGAGAGTAAAGATTTTTTCCCCCCGGACTGTAAAACAACTGAATTAAAAAGTAAGATATCGGTGGCGGTGGGGGAAGGGGGGGGGGGGGGGGGGGGGGAGCTGACAGAAGTGAATGTGGAGTCGGTGAGAAGTTGGGTGGGGTGGGCGGGGGTGTGTTTTGAGAGAATGAGAAGATTCCTCTCGGAGAACTAATGAAAAATTGAGTCGTTACCAGGCGCGCGCTCCTAATAACGTCACCATCGAAGACCCATTTCTGCGCCCAAAAAATAGAGAGAGAGAAAAAAAACAGCCTTCAACGCCTAATGACATACATCAGAGAGAGGAGCGACGGGGGTGTGGGGGGAGCTCTGCTAGCGCAGGGAGAGAGACGCAAATACTGCACATCAGCGCGAGCGTCGTTAACATGCCCATTAAAGCCTTCGCCTCTGTAGTAATTGCGTGTCGCACGCGCGTCCGGGGGGAGCGGGGATGACTCTTCTGGGTCGAATTCATTCCGGTTTTTTCCCCTCTCGTGCCGTGGCCTACAGTATTTATTTGGCAACGACCCCGTGCCGTGTGGCATCTGCAATTCCTCGCCTCCAGGGTTGAGAATTAATAACCATATTTGGAATAGGCCTGTTTAATGGCGAACGCGGGGCTGTGCCAGAGTATAGTGACTTCAGGTGAAAGTTAGATTAATAGTGAATTATTTTTCATTGTTATATATATTTTTTTTCTCTCCATGAAGCGCCGTAGCTGAAGAATACGATTTGAAAATAGTGTTTAGGCTCGCGGTGACCGTGCAACAATGCAAACTAAGATGCAATTCCCGGTCTTATATTTTCAGAGATCATGAAAATTCACAACGGCAATACACGCTCTTCAGTGTCTGGGAGTATTTTAAGATCGTGTTAAACGTCAGCTGCATAACTGTCTGCGTCTTGTTGCAAACACAAAGCACTCACCTCATAGTTATCTTCAACCGCATGATTCGGTCCCGAACATCCTCTCATCCGGTACGATACTGCCATCTTCTGGCGTGAAAGAGGGACTGCAGGGTATTTTGAGGTCTTCGATGTCGGCGTTTTACTGATGGTGATACAAGTCACAGAGCTGCAGATTATGGCACAATTTCGGTGTGTTAATGTCAAGGTTCTATCAAATATAATTTTCGGGCTTGAAAGTGAGCACTTGAACGACCCTGCAAGCGCAAGCTCTACCTGTGAAGTCGGCGATACCCGAGTATGCGAGCGTGACGTTATCTTTTACCTTCTTCTCGAAGAAATGGCTGTGATTAGGACGACAGGTGTTAAATGAAGATAAGTATTTTTCATCATTTCTGTACGGTTTTGACACTATTAATTGCTGCTAACGTATATGTATGCATGTACACATGTATACTAATATAAATCGCTGGTGCTTTGTTCATGTTTGGCTGAAGGGTTGTTCTGACTCCTAAAGCGCTTGGGCTTGAATGCGCTTGTCTTAATCACGGCTTTACCAGCTGAGAATCATCAGACTCCGCGCGGCTGTAACCGTGCCGTTAAGTCTGTTCCAATTGGCTGGCCGGTTGTAAATATTCATGAGGGGGCGTGGTAAAACGCAATACACCCACCGCCTGATACAGTAAAGAGAACCCGAACCAGTAGTTTTACCAGATACTCAGATCGGCAAAAGTGGACGTTCCGTCTCTCTCTGCCACTGATGGTTATTTTTTAAATTACAATTTAAAGCAACTTCTGGACATTTATTAAAGTAATGCTCAAGGATAGTGATGAGGAAAAGGGGTAATCTGTTACACAGCGACGGATGCTCCTGTTACTAAAGTTAATGCCGTTAATTAGGAAGCAGAGAGGAGCCTGACACAGGAGCCGAGCATCTGTTGAGTCTAAAGAGTCTGTGCCAAGCGCTCCTGTTACCGGGCAGAAATAGGGAACGGAGAGGGGAAGGAGCGCGGGGGGGGGGGGGGGGGGGGGGCGGGGGGGTGGTAGGGCTGGCTAGCTTGGGCATTTTTAAAAGGTCTTGGGTTGTAGGGTTGTGTTTTCCCGGCTAGAATTCCCCAGGGGAGAATGCACCTGTGGAGATGTTCAGCAGAGTGTTTCCACTTGCTCGGAAAATGCTGCAACTTCGCCCACGTTTCACACTCTTAGTTTAATAACATTTTTATTTATTTCTTTGCGTGTGAGTGTGTGTGGGTGTGTGTGTGTGTGTGTGTGAGACAGATTCGTCATAGCAGTGGATGTATTACATCCGTACGGGAAGCCCTTCAGCAGACTGCATGCAAAGGGTTCTGGGAAAGGTCTGGAGGTCTGGGAAAATTTTTGGACTCAGCTCCCTGCGCTCCTTTTGCCCTATCTGCTTCTCATCCCCAGGAGCTTCTGCCCTGGCAACGGCGTCACCACCCCGTCGCCATGTTTTATCTCAGAGACAAATAAATGACAAAGCTGGCATATGACCACACCCATTTTTCACACTCATCTTGAAAGATCATAGCTGCTCCCTGAATGATCATCCACGGGACAAGCTGGCGTGATAATGTGGATCTGTGTGCTAGCCGAAGCCTAAGGAAGCAATTGCATCACCCAGGGTATGGGTGTGTTCAGTCAGTCTTTGTTTATTTGGTGACCCCCCCCCCCCCCCCCCCCCCCCCCCCCCCATTTCCAACCCCACCCATGGTGCATGCTCAGCCCCACGTTGAATGCCAAATAATAAAAAATATTTTTTTTTAAACTTAACTGCAGGTTTCAGCATTGCTGGAAATTTAGATTTAGCTTCAGTTCCTGTATATCACCACAGGGTGGCAGTGCAAGCTTACACAAGACCATGCGCAACGCAATTCTCCGGAAGGTTTCAGAGCTGGAAAGCGTTCATTTAAAGAGGACAGTAAAATTAGGGGAAACTAGGACACATGGCTCGTAAAACTCTGCAAAATACACCTCCAACCGGGACAGTGATATATATATTTATACGGTCGGCATGCAATTAAGCGTGGGTTCTAAATACGAGTGGAAATGCATCTTCTAAAAATACCTCCCTTGGAAAAATTTTGTTGCTCAGCTGGGAAAATGAGGTCCTGTGTTAATAAGCTAATCTTGCAGATCAAATCCATACTCTGTCCCTGTTTACAGCCTTTTTTAGGACCGGGGGTAGGTTTTTTTCTCTCTCTCTCTTGGGTTTGTCATCAGAAAGTCAATAAATGAAACCCACTTTTGAATAAATATTCCTTGTCTTTTCCCCCCTGACTCTTCTGTTTGTTTTTGGCAGTAGGTTAGTTATTCTTGTCTGTGGTTTTTTTTTTTCAGCTTGGCCTAGTAATTTTAACACATATGTAAACCTGACATGCTTGGGTAAAGTTTAAACCATCATGGATTCTGACAGGTAGTAATAGCCATTTTTACAATTTTACATTGCAGGTATTTAGCAGATACACCAGAGTCACTTTCACAACATTTGCTCTTTTTTTTGTGACACAGTCTCCATTTATACAGCTGGATATACACTGAAGCAATGCTGGTCAAGTACTTTGTGCTCAAGGGTACTTAAGTCGGTGTCCCAGCTGGGAATTGAACCTGCAACCCTTAGGTTACAAGCCCAGTTCCCGACCCAAGGGGCTCGTTCCAGTCACTTATTTTGACTCCTTGTGTCCTTTCCTCGCTCCTTAGCTCCGCCCAATGGACGACACAAGGGAAGGATGTGAGGGAAGGATGCGAGAAAAGGATGTGAGGAAAGGATGCCAGGAAAGGATGTGAGGAAAGCATGCCAGGAAAGGATGCAAGTAAAGGATGTGAGGAAAGGATGCCAGGAAAGGATGCGAGTAAAGGATGTGAGGAAAGGATGCGAGTAAAAGATGTGAGGAAAGGATGCCAGGAAAGGATGTGAGGAAAGGATGCGAATAAAGGATGTGAGGAAAGGATGCCAGGAAAGGATGTGAGGAAAGGATGCCAGGAAAGGATGTGAGGAAAGGATGCGAATAAAGGATGTGAGGAAAGGATGCCAGGAAAGGATGTGAGGAAAGGATGCGAGTAAAGGATGTGAGGAAAGGATGCCAGGACAGAGGGCTCTTTCCAATCGTTTGTTTTATCCGTCCTTGTGTCCTCAGTCCTCGAATGACTCGGACAACGAGAAAGAAAAAAAACTGCAAGGACTTGGGCCTAAAGGTCACAAGGAGGAAAACAAGTTCATGGGACTCCATTAACCTGTGATGTGGATGCTTGTGTGAATATGGGTTTGCGTGTATACGTGTATTGAAAATCTAGTGACAGTAATAAGATACTTTGTATGATGGAATGTGACCTTATTCTTTTATCTGTCGTTCTCTTAGATACTTTTTCATTGAGTCCCAAGGTGGTGGTCTTTCTATAATTCGAACATTTACGTAGGCAATACATACCTGGGATAAACCTCCCCGTACCAACTTACAGCAGCTCATTGTGCCTGTCTGCACATGCAGTATCCCCTGCATTTCAGATGATAATATTCACAGTCCATCACATTTATCATATAATTCTGTTATTTACATGCACGTACATATAACGCTTTTAACAGTCCATAATGTGGGTGATGGTCAACCAGGTGCCCATCTCACCAAACAGTACCTGGGGCAGATGTGGCAGGTGGGGAGAGGTGGATCCACAGGTAGATCATTTACACAAAAAAAATACTTTTGCAAAGGAAGTACTCGTGTGTCCTCGCTGTCGCTGTCTCTCCTCGCTCTTCACTCCTCCCAGGAGCGTTTAGCAGGTTGGTGTGTCCGTGAAGATGGCGGATTTCGATCGATTTCTGGGTCAGGCGAGGACCAAGGAGACAGCGACGGATGGAAATGAGCAATCAGAAGGAGCCCGTTATAATACACAGCCATTTTCATTTCACATTACATTTTTTATGGCTTCATTTATTCATATTTTTATGCTTTGAATGAAGCAGTTGGACAGTGATAATGGACTAATGTGGAGCATGTTGGTTGTGTTTATCCCACGGTTGTGTTTATTCCACAGAGGGGGGAGAAGGGAAGATTCCCTGTTGATTTTAATCGCCTGACAGCTCCCTGAAGAGAAGCTCTCTCTGCGGCGATGATGGTGGAGCGTTTCTCTGTTCATAGATATGAATCAAGCAGAACCGGGTCCAGAAGGTCTCGGTTCTTCACTGTTTCACTTCTCCACAGCTGCTGATGTGTCATGGGAGTGTAGACTATGTGAATATGTATCATGGGAGTGTAGTCTATGTGAATATGTGTCTTTGGAGTGTAGTCTATATGAATATGTGTCTTCGGAGTGTAGTCTATATGCATATGTATCATGGGACTGTAGTCTATGTGAATATGTGTCTTCGGAGTGTAGTCTATATGCATATGTATCATGGGAGTGTAGTCTATGTGAATATGTGTCTTCGGAGTGTAGTCTATATGCATATGTATCATGGGAGTGTAGTCTATGTGCGTATGTGTCTTTGGAGTGTAGTCTATATGCATATGTATCATGGGAGTGTAGTCTATGTGCCTATGTGTTTTTGGAGTGCAGTCTATGTGCATATGTGTAGAGACCAATGTGTAGCACCCACCTGGGTGATGCATGTCAGCCATTTCACACCAGAACACTCACCTCACATCAGCTGAGGTGGAGAGGTAAAAAACAATTTTTTTAGGCAGTTAAATCAGGGGATGATTAGGCGGCACGTTGAGAGAGCCAGTTTGGGAATATTTAGCCAGGACACCGGGGAACCCCTCGCTCTTTGCGATAAGTGTCGTGGGATCTTTAATGAGCACGGTGACTCAGCACCTCAGTTTAATGTCTCATCCGCAAGACGGACTATGTCATGTGATACTCTGAGCGTTGCCATATGGAGCTACCGGCCACAGTCGGTACTGGCACGGTCCAGATTTGACCCAAGACCTTGGGGCTCACCCACAGGGCCATGCCTTCACTGAATGAGCACTGGACTCTAGAGCGGCGGGTCTGGTGCAGTGGGGGCTCTAGAGCGGCGGGTCAGGTGCAGTGTGGGCTCTAGAGCGGCGGGTCTGGTGCAGTGTGGGCCCTAGAGCGGAGGGTCTGGTGCAGTGGGGGCTCTAGAGCGGTAGGTCTGCTGCAGTGGGGGCTCTAGAGCGGCGGGTCTGGTGCAGTGCGGGCTCTAGAGCGGCGGGTCTGGTGCAGTGGGGGCTCTAGAGCGGAGGGTCTGGTGCAGTGCAGGCTCTAGAGTGGAGGGTCAGGTGCAGTGTGGACTCTAGAGCGGCGGGTCTGGTGCAGTGGGGGCTCTAGAGTGGCGGGTCTGGTGCAGTGTGGACTCTAGAGCGGCGGGTCAGGTGCAGTGTGGACTCTAGAGCGGAGGGTCAGGTGCAGTGTGGACTCTAGAGCGGAGGGTCAGGTGCAGTGGGGGCTCTAGAGCGGAGGGTCTGGTGCAGTGGGGGCTCTAGAGCGGCGGGTCAGGTACAGTGTGGGCTCTAGAGCGGCGGGTCTGGTGCAGTGGGGGCTCTAGAGCAGCGGGTCAGGTACAGTGGGGGCTCTAGAGCGGAGGGTCAGGTGCAGTGTGGGCTCTAGAGCGGCGGGTCTGGTGCAGTGCTGGCTCTAGAGCGGCGGGTCTGGTGCAGTGCGGGCTCTAGAGCGGAGGGTCTGGTGCAGTGCTGGCTCTAGAGCGGCGGGTGATCCAGCTCTCCTGTCCTCGTTTGGCCCGCAGTAACGTCAGTGAGCGCGCGATCGTGACGCACGCTCAGGAGAGTCGTCTGCTCCTTTCTCTTTAGCGCTCTCTCTCTCTCTCTCTCTCTCTCTTTCTCTTCCTCTCAGGATTCTTACAGGATTTAGCCACTGAGAATTTCAACAGACATGGTGTATTCACAGTGTGGTGTGTGTGTGTGTGCATGTGTGATGGTGTGTGTGTGTGTGCATGTATGTGTGTGTGCGTGTGTGCATGTGTGATGGTGTGTGTGTGTGTGTGTGTGCATGTATGTGTGTGTGCGTGTGTGCATGTGTGATGGTGTGTGTGTGTGTGCATGTATGTGTGCGTGTGTGCATGTGTGATGGTGTGTGTGTGTGTGTGTGTGCATGTATGTGTGTGTGCGTGTGTGCATGTGTGTTTGTGCTGGTTGGACACTGAAAGATTTCTCACATAAGCCTGTGTTAGCATTCGGTATCTGGGTTAAAGTATCTGGGTTCCGCTGGCTGTGACTCAGGCTGGTGGGAAAAAAAAGATTTAATAAATCACGTGCTCCGAGAAATTATTCGAGGTTGTATGCAAATGGTATTTAAATCACACATGAAATTTGAATTTTGTATTTATTTATTTTTAATTTTTTGTTAAGCTTTGAGAAATGATTACTTGTCAGTACATGTACAAATACACCAACCGTAAGTCGACAGTTCCAAACAAGTTCCTATATTTAACACATATTTTATATGCCTTTCAGGAACACTGTTGTGAAAAAAGGTCTATGTTATGTCTATTTTCAGTTTTATTATAAGGAAATTGAAATATTGAAAGAGACGTTTAAAAAAACTTCCAGCTTCAACAACACTCACAGTTTCATACAGTTTCCTTCAGGACAGCGCGTGCAAAAAAACCCCAATGCTTGCCACCCGAGTGTGAGCTGGCTTGGTTTCGCAAATATTAACGTCGGAAGTTTACGCCGTCATTTGATTAAATTCCTATATTGACTATTTACTTATTATAGGCTACGTGCGACTGCCTGTGAAATTGGGGTTGTTCTGTGACATCGCCACCCTCGCTCCTCCTTCACCCTTCCCCTTCCCTCTGCCTCCACACTGCGTTACATGCAAACATGCAGTTCTCTTCCCGTCGACGCGTGGCCCGAACAGGACTACGCGAAGGGCGAGGCGGTGGTTGGCTCAGTAATTCGCCGGCTCTCTGATACCACGTAGCGATCGGTCCGCGCGTTGCAGCCGTCCGCCTCCGGTGGCTGCCGGGTCCATGTTGAAGTTTCATCTGCCCAGACTCGCTGATCGACCGGGTCATTCGAGGGCACGCGCCGCATTCGCTCACCTCGGTCTCGCGGCTCGTAGGTAAGAACGCCGACGCCGGCCGCCGCGCGCGCCCTGGGCGCTGAGGAATAAGACGCCGGTATGTCGTAAAAAAAAAAAAAAAAACCCCGGCACACACTCTCACTGTATTCGAACTGCGTGGAGAGGGGCAACATTTATTTATTAATTTTTTTTTTTTTTCAAACGCCAATATTTTTTTCGGTGGAAAAAAACACTTCTGGAAAAAGTGACGTTCATTCAAAACACGAGACTGTGCCGGTTCGTTTGCATCTCTATCTCATATAATAGAGATTTTATTAGCGAACGTATCGACGGTGACATTCGTGTCAGTGTATTTAAAGGAGGATTGTCCTGTGTAAGTGAGTGTTGAATAGCCATTTTTAAATTTAATAGGGATGGTGTGAAATCATTTGCAGAATAAAATGAGCCGAGGCTTCCGACAGTCCACTTCTATGATTCCACTGTGCGTTCGGAAACCCGTTGCTGCGTCAAAGCTTGCACAATAACAGATTGTGTCTGGATTTAAGTGCTGTATATTGTTCGCGTTGGCTTAGTATCAACGAGCATTTAGTAACCGGTCAGATATGCACAGCATTGTAAAAGACACAGACGCTTATACAGCGTGTAGTTTTGTCACTTTTTCATCTGCAACTGAATGCGTTTACTTTCGTTTGCTATCTGCGCTTGTAATTTCACTTGTGACAGCTGTAGTCTGTTATTTGTTGTCGTGCATAAAGCTTCATTGACGTTAACTCTTTGATCCTCCTATAAAGGCAGGTCTTCACTTTGGAGGGTTAAATTATGACACCGCGTAAATAGCAATCGCTTCCGCTGACTTAATTGAGTTGTGATGCACTTTTTTACGAATATAAATGCACATTTCAGTTTATCGGCCGTACGTTGTCGTTATGCTGGCAGGCGAAGACATATGCATGTCCAACGAGTATTGGCTGCCGTGCAACTTTTAAACAGAGTCAGAGGAGGTTCGTTTGTCACTGTCGGGAGGGTGAGCATTTGTGAAACTGAGTGTATACATGTCATCCCCGTTTTAAGCTAGCGAAACTGACGATAAGATATTTGCTGAATGATATTTCCGAGCAGTTTGTGTGTGCGCGCATTGGCTATAATATATAATTTTACAAGCACCAAAAAAGGAAGTGGTCTCACGAGAACGACCAAGAAACGTGTAAATGCGAGTGTCTGCATTTTATTTTGAGAGAGGCTGAATTCAGTCCATTCTGGAAGGTTGTGGCACTTGGAATATCCGCGGAAATAAAGTGCCGAGTTTTACGTTGGAGTGTGGAGTGCAATGAGAAAACTAAGACGGGAAATATTGTCCCTTCGGAGTTGCCGTAGACAAGAATTTCGCTGCAAGCAGTGTAT
Organism: Anguilla anguilla; assembly: GCF_013347855.1. Taxonomy (NCBI): domain Eukaryota; kingdom Metazoa; phylum Chordata; class Actinopteri; order Anguilliformes; family Anguillidae; genus Anguilla; species Anguilla anguilla. The sequence continues at coordinate 53,719,736 of NC_049208.1, read as the reverse complement.
CAGAATTCTGTGCGATCAGACAATCTGCCGTTCTGGAGAGGGCATTTCAGATCAGGCACCAGACTGCGTAGCGGTGCCGTGTGAAAGGGGTCTGAGTTAATTCGCAAACGGGCGAGGAAGTCGACGGCCGCCCAGACGCCGTGAGTAAAAGGCTTTTTTCCACCCCCCACTACCGATTTGATTAATGCACTGCGAGAATTTAATTGCAGCTGCAGTTACATTTGCGATTATTTGCGTTCGAGTTGAAGCAAACAACAAAATTGACAGCTGTATGACGTAAAACAAATGAAGTGAGGTTTGAAGTGGCATCAACTGACCATCATATGGATATCATCTAGGCAACGATGGCTGCCAGTTGAAGTTAAGAAACTTAAACGCATTGCAACTCATTTCTGTCGAATGACATAATTAAATAAATCGGCAAATGTCACAGTAACAAGTTCCAGACTTGCTCGCGATTTCGTCACAAGCAGGAGCCGCGCGCCGTTAAACAACTTTTCTGCCCTTCTTTGATTCTTTTATCGTGTTCAATTCTAAATCGTTGCACTTTGTCTGAGAAATAAAACGGTGTGCACTTCTTGGCAGTTGTCGCCTTGTTATGTTGGGCTCGACATTTTCCCCCCTGACAATAGCGTATTACGGCCGCGCTTGCTTGCTGATTTTTCTCCTTGCACGGTACGATATTTAATATGACAGTAACTCATTTCTATGAGTAACTAATGTCAGGTCCTCTGTATTTAACTTCCACGTCTGTTTTCAACGAAATGACTTCTGTGTTTCGCTAATGAGTGTCGGATGCATCCATTAGCAGACGAATTTCAGTTTTTTTTTTTTGTTGTTGTTTGCTTTTTTTGTACGTCTGTGCGTTGTTATGACATTAATGGACCCCATCACAAGCTTCAGGGCCCGTAAATGGTTATGTGCTGGAACCTCAGATATGACATTATGAAATGGCACAGTACATTTAGGCTGTTTACTTCACGTAGGAAAGTAACGTTTGAGGCGGGTTCATATATCGTTATCAAAATGTGTGCGTCCATTGTGGCCTTGCAGAAATCCGGAATGAATAATCAAATGATCACGCTCCATTTGATAGTAATTAGTTGCATGTGGAGGTCTTGCTTGTAGAGGAGGATCTGATAGGCGGAATGGATTTCTGTAGACAAATGCAGTTCTGCTTTAGACTGTTCTACTTGTCTGATATTTTCCACAGAAATATTTCCCCCGGTAATTCACGGATATAAAACGACCAGTGCTGTGGTCGCGGGTTGTGGTGTTTAAAAGGGAGAATTTTCACCTGCAGTTATACCGAATAAATGCGAGGAATTGTCCATTGTAACGGGTTTTTATTGTCCATAGATTCTTAATTAAGTACAGATGAAGTTTTTTTTTTTAAGGCAAAAACGAAATCAGAAGTGCCTGCATGGGCATGCAGTCGCAGCCGCAGTTGTTTTAATGCAAAGGGTTTGCGTTTTACTTGCGTGTTTAATATTCGCTTTCTAATTAACGTTTTTTAAAATAAATATTTATAACGGTCTTGTTTCGGAATATTGTTCTTATATTGAATCTAAAATGTTATGTAAAGTGTTGATATTAAAGTAGTGCTATCAATTATTATGAAATAGCCTACTAAATAAATTCGCTCATGGCAGAATGTAGAAAAAGCTTTTTATCCCCGTCTGATGTCCACGAGCGCGAGGCCATGTTAAAAATTTGGGTAAATAAAGGAAAATTAAATAGGAGAGAAAAGCAGTCTGTGAAAACACACACACACACACACACACACCCAGTGCTAGTGAGATGTACAGCACACGGAACGGCTGTTCTGTTTAGCAAAGATATTTCGTCAGCCGCTTTCCGCTATAAACAGCTGCCGATGTCATAGACCTATATTTCGTTTTAAGTATCAATATGGTTGTCCTTTAGAAATAGTAATGTATTTTCTGACGATGTTCAAATTATAATTACGTAAAACGCACTTTCTTGCTGAATATACCGTTTACTTTAACAGCCGCTGAAAGGTTGAATGCTTTGAAACTACAATTAGCTCAGAAGTGAAAGTCTGTTTAAAATAGAAATGACATTCAGAAAATATGAAAAGTTTGAGTTTCATTAAGTGGTGACATCCGTTTCCAGCGCGCGGTATTTAGCTGTTTCTAGCCTGGCTGTTCTGACGTAAATGTTTTTTTTCTTCTTGACGTCTTTCTGCTCGCAGTTTAAAAAAAGAAAAATAACTTTTGATATCTAAAATTAGAAACATTTCTATAATGCATTTATGTGGGTGGTGTGTAAATTAATGAGACCTATATCTTAAGCGGGCCTCCTGAAGGTCGCGTTTGTTTATTTCGATTAGTAAAACAGCATTCTTTTTAAATTGCTACCCCCCAAAAAAAGCAAGTCCCACTTGGTCTTCATTAAAATGACGATGAAAGAGGTTTTTTTTTTTCTTTTTCTCAAGAATGTGCAGTTTGGTAAAAGAGAGTTCCGCATCGGCCTAAACTTTTTACTTTATGTTAGATTACGAAAGCAACGCTCGCAATCACGACCGTGCGTCAAGTTAACCAAATCTCAGGTAAGCATGACTTCAGCACGCATGTTTAGAAATGCGTGTTTAGTAGACTATGTGTTTATAAAAAAAACCCTCTGGGGATTTAAACAGGCGGACTGCATCACGGTTATTTTACCCGTTGGTGTTTATGAAAATCGCAATTAATTTGGAGTATAATTTCAGAATTGATAAAAGGAATCCCCTGCATCTTTGCACTCGCACGTGCAAAATATAGGCTGTATTGCAGTTAAATGTGCGTTCTCCTTAGTAGCTATTGTCCTTGGTCGACCTCTTGTTCAATGCTAAGAATGCGGCGCGGATTTGTAAATACTGGTCTGCAAGTGTGACTGTGACTGTGATTAAAAATGTTTTCATTTTGTAAATAATAAATGTAAAAAGCCACGTAAATGACGGTGGGCTTAATTTAGCGTCTTCTCAGTGCCTTGTATCTTGAGATGTTTGTTGTCTAATATGGAGAGAAATGCCGGCCTGTGCGTCTGAAGGAAAATTCCGTGGTTCATATTATTATTATTATTATTATTATTATTATTATCCATTTTTTTATTTGTTTTTTTGTGCAAGAGAAAGAAACATAAAACAAAATCAGGCGTAAACTTAGGAATAAAAATGAGGAGGGAGAGTTTTAAAAAGAAGGCCAAAGGGGATTGTACAAAACAACAAATGAACTTATGAAAAATACAAACAAACATATCGAGTAAAGAAAGCTAACATAAATAACAGAAAAAAGGTAAATGGGGTAACACTAGGGAAAAAAGGAAATTGAAGGAGGGAGAGACTTGATTGAAGTGAGAGGTTGGAAGGTTATTGTTACAGAAAATGGATTTTGGCCAATTTTTTGGAAGTTGACAAGACGATTGCAGTTTTTTCAGATGATGGGGCGAGCCATTCCATATAGAAGGCCCCCTGTGTGAAATTGTGAATTGGCATAATGGAGTCTTTCAGAAAGCTGGATGAAGGTTATTTTAAGATCTTGGAGAATGGTGATCTCGGAGAATGGTGATGAACCTGGAAGTCATACTGACAGATGTTTTGGAAGCTGTCCCAGAGAAGGTTTTCTTTTCAATAATAATAAAAATTTAAAAAAATGAATGGACATATCTTTGACAGTGGTTGGTTTCATAAATATTGAGGATCCATAGGTTCTGGGACAGTGGACGAGCGCTTGCGAGATACTATGATGAGGTCACCAATCCCACAAACCTTTCATGGGAGCATGTGAATAGATGAGATTACTTTTGGAAGTACTAGCCCAGGTGATGCTACAGTATAAAAGGTATGGATTAATCATTGTGTAATACTGATTAATAGGCCTATATGTCATGTTAACAGGAATTAGATTATTCTAATGACACCAACGTCTTTTGCTGTTTTGATTGAAATTAAGGCAATGTTGATTTTTCCACCAAAGTTTTGTCATCAATGAGTATATCAAGAAATTTAATGCAATGTGCTAAAGATTTGGTGTTTTTGGAAACGTAAACTGCAGGGAGAAATTCAATTCCTTTTTTGTTTCTGGGAGTGAAGACCATGTATACAGACCTTTTTAATAGTAAGAGATAGTCGATAAGCTTTGGACCAGAGACCAATATGAGAGAGTTCTGAATTAATGGACGATATGAAGTTCTGTCCTTCATTATCAGATCAGAAAATGTGGTATCATTAGTGAATGTGGAAAAAACCCGTTCTTTGAGGTAAAGGTCATTGACTTATATTAAGAGCAGTAGGGGTCCCAGGACTGACCCTTGAGGAATGCCACATGCAGTGCACTTGAAACCACAAAGGGAGTTCTTCCGTGATACACACTAAATGGTAAATGGACTGCATTTATATAGCGCTTTTATCCAAAGCGCTTTACAATTGATGCCTCTCATTCGCCAGAGCAGTTAGGGGTTAGGTGTCTTGCTCAAGGACACTTCGACACGCCCAGGGCGGGGTTTGAACCGGCAACCCCCCGACTGCCAGACAATCGGTCTTACCTCCTGAGCTATGTCGCCCCCACTATTCTATGAGGGATGAGAACCTTTCTGACTCCACGTTGCGGGTGCCATAAAGTTGTAGCTTCATAGCAGGATGCTGTGGTTAACCGTACGATGGATGACACACGCCGACTTCGGTCCTCCAGAGTCACCATAGACGTCTGAATGCTAGTTTTTTTTTTTGTAGTTTGCAGAAGCACAGCAGAGTTTCTGTGTGTTTGTATATTTTTTCTTTCCTTCTGTTTTAAGAGCAGCTGAGATTCTGCCTCTGGGTGTTTTCTTTGCGTTTACTTTGGCTTACTGTTTGGAGAAAGGGAGAATTGTGCCGAAGTCTTTTTTTTTTTTTTTTTGGTTTTTCAATCATACAAATTGTCTTGTCCATGCAAAGCGCAACCTATTTTTTTTTCCCTCCGGGGAAAAGTATTAAAATAATGTGCGGAGATTTGCCAGCTTGACCCAGAATTTGTTGTTGCGGCGAGTCCACGTGGACCGAGGAGGACCGAGGAGGTAGGCCGAGCCCCGTTTAACAGGAAAGATCATCGAATAAAAATAAACCACGAAGACAAGGCAGAAACCCCCCCCCCCACCCCCCGCAACCTGAAGGACCACTTGCTAACAGTCAAAACAAGGTGACTCATCAAACCGACTCATCCTTTTGTTTTTGTGCGAAGAGAAGAACAACATCGTATAGCTAGTTAGTAAGCATGCCCCCATGTAGTCTAAGCATACCCTCACATAGTCTTGTGTCGATAATATTTAGAGGTCTGGGTTATTTCTTTGCACGCAGTCTTTCGATGCGTTATGTTCGATAATTTTACGCGAGGACCATTTTTACAGCGGCCGTCTCTGTTTCAGAGACACGTCCTTTTTACGAACCGAACTGACGGTCTTCCATCGTTCACCCCTTTAAAACGGCGCGTCGGTGCCGCAGTACCGCATACTTTTCCCCCCGAGGTGATTCTGAAGCGTCGCTCACGACTCGGACCTTAAAATCTGCGGCCGGAGCCACGGATGGTTCAGACCCGCCCGGGTAATCGAGCGCACGCGCTAAGCGTTCAGCGCTCTGTGGCCTGAGCCGCGGCTGCGCTGGCGTTTCGCTTCAGCACGTCTACTGAGAGTGTGAGGCGCGGTGACTGGATGTCATGGTAACGGTGTACGATTACATTACACACACACACACACACTCACACACACACTCTCACACACACACACACTCACACACACACACACACACACACACACTCACACACACACTCTCACACACACACACACACACACACTCACACACACACACACATACACACACACACACTCACACACTCACACACACACATATATACACACACACACTCACACACACACGTGCACACGCATGTACACGCACACACACACACACACATACACACACACGTGCACACGCATGTACACGCACACGCACACACACACACTCACACTCATATTCACACACACATGTACACACACATAGACACACATACACACACAGACACATGCACACGCACACACACGCACACGCACACGTATGCACACACACACATAGACACACACACACAAGCACACACACACACACACGCACACATACACACACACATTACATTACATCACATTACATTTATTTGGCAGACACCTTTATCCAAAGCAACGTACAATAAGTGCACACTGAAGGTCATGGGCCCGATATGGTACAATACTCACTATGTAACAGTTAGCCTTAGCCGTGAACACATTAAGTCCAGTTCACTCAGTAAGCATAGGCTAGGTTAGAGAGTAGTGTTGAGTCAAAGCTACAATAGCAAGTTGATGATACAAGTGATATCGATACAAGTATGATCTGCACTGAAACACAGCTCCAGCTACTCCTTTTCGTGCGGAATCAGTACTGAAACCTCTGATGGAGGAAGATGAGGAGGAGGAGGAGGAGGAAGATTGGCTGGTTACCGCGTGAGCACTTCCTGTGGTTTTGTTTTTTCGGGTCCGGCGCCCCCTTCAGGATTTAACCGGTATTTGTTTCTGGATCAGCCGTACCAGGCGGGGTTTCAGTTGGACGCTAATTCGTTAGCCTGCGCCGCGTTAGCCCGTGGCCATGTTGCGTAGCGGTGAGGCTGCAGGTGAACGCACAGGTGTGCCCTCCTCTCGCCGCTGGCTCAGGTAGAGCTGTGTCCGCGTCGCGGGTGTGGTATCGGGATGTGCTGGGTTCGCTGCTGAGTTCCCCGCGTTTCTGGGTCTCGTGCTTCCGGAAGTTTCCGCCAGGGTTTGGGAACGACCTTTGACCCCGCCCGCTAACGCACACGGTCAGGTTTGGTCCTGACCGCTTCGGGTTGTCGTGGCCCCTTCACCTTGTGCTCTTAAGCTTCCAGCCCATCTTCCACACTCACGTAGCGAACCGTTCGCCATTAAATCGACACAGAAGCAAACAGTTTACATTTCACCCTGAATAGAGTACATCTGATACCATTCGGACTTGCATGTACTCTGTTAGAGTTGAATAAACACTAGACGTTCGACTATGCAATGAGTGACTGTGGGGAATGTACAAGCACCCCAACACCTTAGCTGCTTCTGTCCCCCCCCCACCCCGAGCCCTGCAACACCTTTTTATTTGTGTTTCTCTCCCCCCCTCACACTCCACCCCCCCCCCCCCCCCACCCCCCACCCCCCCCAGAGGCCAGCAGCTGCTGTTGCCGTGTGTCCCTCCCTCCCTCTGTCCGTTAGCCGGACTCCAGTGGATCTGTTTACCGACAGCCTCGGCTCGTTTCTCTTACCCCCCCCCCCCCCGCCCTGCACCCCCCCGAGGCAGAAGCTCATTTCAGGGAGGGAGCACGTCGGAGAGCGTGTGGGTGGAAAGGAGGATGACGGGGGACGGGGGGACGGGGGGGCATGTTTTGGACGAGGGGACGATCTCTGTTAGAGAAACGGCGATTCGTTTCGGAGACGGGGGTACACCAGAGGCGTTCGGTGACGCCCGCTATTTTTGGGGGGATCTTGGCGTGACTTGACGAGAGTTCGGAGTGGGGGGCTGAAATTGGGGAGGCTCCGCGGGGGCCTGGGCTCGGCTGTCATGGGGCGGGAGAACCCAGAGACCCGCGAGACAAGCAAATCAGAGGGAAGGAGCGTGCCTGTGAGGGGGATGTGTGTGTGTGTGTGTGTGTGTGTGTGAGAGGGGGAATTCGGCTCTCGATGTGTGTGTGTGTGTGTGTGTGTGTGAGGAGGAGTTCGGCTCTCGATGTGTGTGTGTGTGTGTGTGTGTGTGTGTGTGAGGAGGAGTTCGGCTCTCGATGTGTGTGTGTGTGTGTGTGTGTGAGGGGGAGTTCGGCTCGTGATGTGTGTGTGTGTGTGTGTGTGAGGAGGAGTTCGGCTCTCAATGTGTGTGTGTGTGTGTGTGTGTGAGGGGGAGTTCGACTCGTGATGTGTGTGTGTGTGTGTGTGTGTGAGGGGGAGTTCGGCTCGCAGTGTGTGTGTGTGTGTGTGTGAGGAGGAGTTCGGCTCTCAATGTGTGTGTGTGTGTGTGTGTGTGTGTGAGGGGGAGTTCGACTCGTGATGTGTGTGTGTGTGTGTGTGTGTGAGGGGGAGTTCGGCTCGCAGTGTGTGTGTGTGTGTGTGTGAGGGGGAGTTCGGCTCGCGGTGTGTGTGTGTGTGTGTGTGTGAGGGGGAGTTCGGCTCGCGGTGTGTGTGGTGTGTGTGTGTGTGTGTGAGGGGGAGTTCGGCTCGCGGTGTGTGTGTGTGTGTGTGTGTGTGTGTGTGGGAGTTCGGCTCGCGGTGTGTGTGTGTGTGTGTGTGTGTGTGTGTGAGGGGGAGTTCGGCTCGCGATGTGTGTGTGTGTGTGTGAGGGAGAGTTCGGCTCGCGATGTGTGTGTGTGTGTGTGTGTGTGTGTGTGTGTGTGAGGGGGAGTTCGGCTCGCAATGTGTGTGTGTGCGTGTGTGTGTGAGGGGGAGTTCGGCTCTCGATGTGTGTGTGTGTGTGTGTGTGTGTGTGAGGGGGAGTTCGGCTCGTGATGTGTGTGTGTGTGTGTGTGTGTGTGTGAGGGGGAGTTCGGCTCTCGATGTGTGTGTGTGTGTGTGTGTGTGTGTGAGGGGGAGTTCGGCTCGTGATGTGTGTGTGTGTGTGTGAGGGGGAGTTTGATCCAGCGCTCGGCAGTGTGGACGATGCTGTCCTACCCCCCCCACCCTCGCCGTATGCTGTCTAATCCCCCCCCCGCCAAATATTGTCTTACCCCCCCTCCACCGTGTAACCTCCTCTCTTGGTGTATGCTATCAAACATCCCCCCTCCCGTACGCTGTCTTATCCCCCCACCATACGAGTGTGGTTCCAGTCCCCCGTACGCTATCTTATCCCATCCCACCGTACGAGTGTGGTTCCAGCCCCCGTACGCTATCTTATCCCTCCACCGTACGAGTGTGGTTCCAGCCCCCGTACGCTATCTTATCCCTCCACCGTACGAGTGTGGTTCCAGTCCCCGTACGCTATCTTATCCCCCCACCGTACGAGTGTGGTTCCAGTCGCCGTACGCTATCTTATCCCATCCCACCATACGAGTGTGGTTCCAGTCCCCGTACGCTATCTTATCCCATCCCACCGTACAAGTGTGGTTCCAGTCCCCCGTACGTTATCTTATCCCATCCCACTGTACGAGTGTGGTTCCAGTCCCCCGTACGCTATCTTATCCCTTCCCACCGTACGAGTGTGGTTCCAGTCCCCGTGCGGTTTCGTTTGGACCGGCGCACTTATCGTTCCGAGCCGCGTTCAGTCCCGTCGCTCACCGACGTCGTTTGTTCCGGAGCTGCTCAGAAGTGACGGGTCTGTCGATCGGAACCGCGAGCCGCTCCCGTGGACTCCGTTCCGCCGTGCTAGCCGGGCGCTTCCAGAGACGCAGCGGCTGTCTGTTTTTGTTTTTTTTTGAGCCCTGTCGTGCGTACGGCCGCCTGCCTGCGCGTGCTGCTGTGTAACGCCGCGGCGGCATTAACTGTCCAAGACAAACGTTCCTCTCGAGGTCAGCGGGGCTGGTCTCCTTGGAGAGTGTTTTGGTTTCTGTCTCGCGCACAGAAATAACGTGGGGGCCCCCCCCCGTGCTCCGTTACGGAGATTTCTCGAGCAAGTTTCCTCTGTTGCGCATTTGATGTTATTACCCTGCCAAAAAATTTCTGCAGCCTTTTTTTTTTTTTTTTTTTTTAAGTGAAGAGAATATAAATACTTAAAATAACTGCTCCTCTTGCCAATTTAATTCCAAGCTGTCAAGGCCTGGGAACGCAGAATGTATGTGTTGCATAAAAAAAAGTGGAAATTGCTGGGTGTTACCTTCCTAAAAACAGCTGTTTGTTTTGGCCACCTTTGCTGCGAGTCTCTCCTAGTTCCTTTTGCGGCTGCTGAAGTGGGATTAACGCCGACTGTGGTGTAGCCCCCCCTACAGGTACCTGGGGGAAGGTGCAATAAAAACATGGAGGCAATAATAGTCTGGGGCTGGATATGGATTTAGAAAGTGCGCACTCACATTCACTCCAAACCCTTACCCACAGCTGTTACGTTCAGGGCGTTTGGAGGTATTTAGCCTCGGAAAACAGCAGCTAATAAATAATAACAGTGATGGTGTGACTCTTAGTGTCACTAATATTAACACACACACCACACACACATGAACGGTCAGGAAGGTTTGAGTTTCAGTATCCTTCTCAGGATGATAATAAGCTTATCAAAGCTATAAGCCTTCATAATGAAGCTTTGATAATGTGGTTCTATAAGCTTTGATAATGAAGCTTGATAATGTGGTTCTATAAGCTTTGATAATGAAGCTTGATAATGTGGTTCTATAAGCTTTGATAATGAAGCTTGATAATGTGGTTCTATAAGCTTTGATAATGAAGCTTGATAATGTGGTTCTATAAGCCTTGATAATGAAGCTTTGATAATGAAGCTTTGATAATGTGGTTCTATAAGCTTTGATAATGAAGCTTTGATAATGTGGTTCTATAAGCTTTGATAATGAAGCTTGATAATGTGGTTCTATAAGCCTTGATAATGAAGCTTTGATAATGTGGTTCTATAAGCTTTGATAATGAAGCTTGATAATGTGGTTCTATAAGCTTTGATAATGAAGCTTTGATACTGGGGTTCTATAAGCTTTGATAATGAAGCTTGATAATGTGGTTCTATAAGCTTTGATAATGAAGCTTTGATAATGTGGTTCTATAAGCTTTGATAATGAAGCTTTGATAATGTGGTTCTATAAGCTTTGATAATGAAGCTTTGATAATGTGGTTCTATAAGCTTTGATAATGAAGCTTTGATAATGTGGTTCTATAAGCTTTGATCATGTGGTTCTCTTGGCTGTGATAATGGGGTCCTATAAGCTTTGATAATGGGGTTCCCTTGGCTGTGATAATGAGGTCATATATAATGCAGAAATGTGATGACGGGATTCTTTATGATGTAATAATGGGAGGGTTCCGCTGCTGGTGGAGCTGACCGGAGCTGGTTTTCTGTCGCGCTGCTGTCTCAGAAACAGGGCCGCGCCAGGGACCTGCACAAACCACACTGAATCAGTTTGGATTTTCAGGGCCGAGCGCTTCCTCCCGTGGAGGTTTACTGCTGCTGCAGTACAGAGATAGTGTGTGGGTGTGTGGGTGTGTGGGTGGGGGAGGGGGGGTGGGGTTTGCAAGAGAGACACAGAGTGAAAAGAGAGAAAGGGAGAGAGAGCAGGTGGAAGGAGTGACAGGTATAGGTGCACTCTCAGCAGAAAGGGTTCCAAAAGGCTGCTCTGTGTCTCCACAAAGGAACCCTGTCTGGCTCAAGGGTTCTTTGTGGGGCAAAATGGTTCAATCTGGGAGCTTTTCACACTTTTCACACCTCCCATAGTGGGGTCCATAACAAATTTAAAAAACGTTCCCCTATGAAGACAAGCCAAAGAACCCTTTTTTTTCTGAGAGCACAGACAGGGGGAGGGACAGACGGTAGACGTGGACAGAGAGGTGACAGAAGAAGCCATCCGTATCCGTAAACAGAGAAAGCCTCCGGAAGGTTCCGCCCCCGCAGGGATCACCTGCGGCAGCCAGGTGGGCGTGTGATGTGATCTGATGTTTACCTGAGAGCCCAGCTGTCTCAGAACGGAGACCTGCGCCTTCACCACAGGGCGTTATGTATGAGCTTTGGGTCTGAAACTGTTCTCACTATGCTTTTAAAATAAATTAAACAGTGCATCTCTGACACTGAGACTGCTCACCATCTCTTACACACTGAGACTGCTCACCATCTCTCACACTGAGACTGTTCACCTTCTCACGCACTGAGACTGCTCACTATCACACACACTGAAACTGCTCACCTTCTCACTGTGACTGCTCACCATCTCACACTGAGACTACTCACCATCTCTCACACTGAGACTGCTCACCATCTCTGATACACTGAGACTGCTCACCATCTCTCACACTGATACTGCTCATCATTTCTCACACTGAGACTGCTCACCATCCCTCACAGTGATACTGCTCATCATCTCTCACACTGAGACTGCTCACCATCTCTGATACACTGAGACTGCTCACCATCTCTCACACTGATACTGCTCATCATTTCTCACACTGAGACTGCTCACCATCCCTCACAGTGATACTGCTCATCATTTCTCACACTGAGACTGCTCACCATTTCCTGGCTGATACCCCTCCCTCCCCTGGGTGACATATGGGTCGGTCATGTGCCAGCCACAGTTGACACGGGACACAGTCTGGATTTGGGCCCATTCGTGCTCCAGAGCAGCCTTAACATGATCACAGTCTGGCCCAGGCACTGAAGACGTCACGCTTCTCGTTTTTATTACTTTAAAAAAAAAACATTTTTTGCTCATTTTTCATAGAATGAAAGGCAGTTTGTGTGCAGAAAAAAACGAAGTCTAATCAAATTCAAAGCAGACTTTGCATGAGAGCATAACTCGATTTAAATGGAATCCTAATAAACATCCATGCCCCTCCCAACCATCGCCCTTCCACCAATGAGAGCTGAGGGATTTGGAGGAAATGTTTTTTGTTTTCTTTTTGTCTTTTTGGTCCTGGAGCCTGTGATGTCATTTTTAGCCGGCTTTTGATGTCTTGGCTTGGATTCTCCCCCCTGTCCACACCTTCTCCCGAATGTCTGCAGCCAGTGCACACGTTGCGGGAGCGCCCCGAGTTCTGGACCGGCACCTAATCTCTGCGTTGGCTGAGCGGGCTGGGATGAAGTGAAGAGTCTGTTGTTTAAAATGGCGGAATCCAAGGTCTCCGCTGTTTTCCCAACAGAGCAGATTTAGCAAGTTTTCTTTTGGACCCGTTGGCGAGGACTCACGGTTGCTTGGTTACAGGACAAAAGGAGAAATTGGTTGGCTGGGCCTCCCTCCCTCTCTCTCTCTCTCACTCACTCACCCTCTCTGGAACACTCACTCACTCTCTCTCTCTCACTCTCCCTCCCTCTCTCTCTCTCACTCACTCCCTCTCTGGAACACTCACTCACTCTCTCTCTCTCTCACTCACTCCCTCTCCGGAACACTCACTCACTCTCTCTCCCTCTCTGGAACACTCCCTCTCTCTCTCTCACTCACTCCCTCTCTGGAACACTCACTCTCTCTCTCTCACTCACTCCCTCTCTGGAACACTCACTCTCTCTCTCACTCCCTCTCTGGAACACTCACTCTCTCTCTCGCTCTCTGGAACACTTACGCTCACTCTCTCTCTCCCTCTCTCTCTGGAACTCTCGCTCTCTCTCTCTCTGGAACACTCTCTCACTCACTCTCTTTCTTGCTCTCTCTCTCTCTCTCACTCACTCACTCACTCTCTTTCTTGCTGTCTCTCTCTCACTCACTCACTCACTCACTCTCCCTTTCTCTCTCTCTCTCACTCTCTCTCTCTCTCTGGAACACTCTCTCACTCACTCTCTTTCTTGCTCTCTCTCACTCACTGGAACACACTCACTCTCCCTCTCTCTCTCTCTCGCTCTCTCTTGCTCTCTGGAACACTCACGCGTCCAATGCTCCTCGCTCTGGCTGCCTCTCTCCTGATTGGTCAGAATGTGTAGCACGTTAGCCATAGCTCTTCTGTGTGGTTCTTACAGTCTTATTTTGGTGTGGATTTGTTGATGCAGGTTTGCTGTGTGCAGCTATGGAGGTGCAGTCGTGGACACGTGACTCTTTAAAGTGTCCGGAGGTCATGTGATTTTATAAAGAGACAGAGAGAAGCCCCACTGGTGTCACACCTCATAGAGGTCAGCTGTTCTTCTCTCCCAGAAATCCCTGGCAGGTCAGGGCTTGGGTTTGGTTTTCAGGCTGGGGTGCGGGGGGGGTTCGTGTGCAGGGGGGTGGGGGGTTGGTTGTTACTGTGCTCATTGTCACAGGAGCGCTATTAATGACCCCCTGGTGGAGAGTTGTGTTACTGCGGTCTGTCAGGAGTGGAGCCAAGCTTGCATCATCCCCACCGCACCCCCCCGCCCACAGTGTAGTCAATCTGTGCTTACTCACACAGAGTCCACTTAAACTGTGCTCATGCACACAGTCTAGAGTAACGGCTGGGGATCTGGACCCATGACTCAGAGGTTGCGGGTTTGATTCCCAGGCTGTGCCCTGCGGTTGTGGCGTTTGCACAAGGCACGGAAGTTATTCAGCTGGGTTTATGAATTTGTGTGAGAGCGTTAGCTAATTGCCTGAGATCAGTTTTTCCCGCTTCTTTTATTTACCTGTGCCGTGCTTTTCACGCTTCGCGCTTCTGGTGGCATCCGCAAGGAGTTATAGCGAGAAGTAAAGAAGGAATAAAGTTAGGAAATAAGTAATAGGCTGTAAACCAACAAAGGGAAATTAACTGAGTGCCCAGAGACTACAGATGCAAATGAGCTGCTTTAGCAAACTCTGGCGCAGCTAGCGTGTTGCGCTAGGTCCCTGTAAACCACACTAATGAACTGAACCGGACTGAACCGGACTGAACAAGACTGACCTGGACTGAACCGGACTGAACCGGACTGAACCAAACTGAACCGGACTGAACCGGACTGAACCGGACTGAACCAAACTGAACCGGAACTGAACCGGACTGAACCGGACTGAACCGGACTGAACCAAACTGAACCGGACTGAACCGGACTGAACCGGACTGAACCAAACTGAACCGGAACTGAACCGGACTGAACCGGACTGAACCGGACTGAACCGTAAAAAAAGGGCAGTTTCGAAAGGTTGCTCGAGAAGTTTTTGTTTTAGTATTTTTTTTTAAAGGGTTGCAGGCCGGCTGTGCAGCCTCTGTGGGGCTCCGCGGCGCTCCAGTCCCGCTCTGACGGAGGCTCCGCCCGCTCGTCTGCGCTCTCGCTCTCCGCCGGGCCGGCCGGCGTTTCATTCGTGCGTCGGCGGGTTTTTTTTCCGGCAGTTGGCCCGCGGAATCCGGCCCCCCTCGACCAGCGACAGGGAGCGGAGACATTTCAGGGCCATTTCACGGTCCCCCCCCCCCCGCCCCCCCAGCCCCCGAGCGCTAATCCGCGGACACAGCCACCAGAGGTGTGCGGGCTGCACTCCTCCACCTCCACCCCCCCACCCCCCACCCCCCATGAAGGAAATTTGACAGGGTCTGAGGTTCTGCCAAAACAGGCTGGGAGAGAGGGAGAGAGAGGGGGTGGAAGGGGAGGGAAAGGAAGAGAGAGAGCGGGAGAGAGTAAGGGAGAGAGAGAGAGAGAGAGAGAGAGAGGGAGAGAGATAGTCCTCAGCTCTTTTACCACAGAATGAAGGAGCCGTTGCCCTAGTTACCGCACTTTTACAAACTGACCTGTTCAAGCTCAGACTTACTTACTACTTACATTGCTTAAACTTTGCACTGGAATTTTAATATTGATATATTAAGTAAATGCATAAATTATTGAATATGAAAATATACTAAATGTAATAACTATCTAATCTAAAATCTAATAACTATCCATTTACCTGTCACATCTTATACTATTTAACCCCACTGTCACTTATTAACATCAGTTTATTAACATCTATAAATCTTCTGTAAAAATATTACCCTGCTATTAGCACATACTAACCGACTATTAACATATATTAACCTGCTATTAGCACATACTAACCTGCTATTCATATATATTAACCTGCTATTAATATATATTAACCTGCTATTAATATATATTAACCTGCTATTGGCACATACTAACCTGCTATTAATATATACTAACCTGCTATTAATATATACTAACCGACTATTAACATATATTAACCTGCTATTAGCACATACTAACCTGCTATTAATATATATTAACCTGCTATTAGCACATACTAACCTGCTATTCATATATATTAACCTGCTATTAGCACATACTAACCTGCTATTCATATATATTAACCTGCTATTAGCACATACTAACCTGCTATTAATATATATTAACCTGCTATTAGCACATACTAACCTGCTATTCATATATATTAACCTGCTATTAGCACATACTAACCTGCTATTCATATATATTAACCTGCTATTAGCACATACTAACCTGCTATTCATATATATTAACCTGCTATTAGCACATACTAACCTGCTATTCATATATATTAACCTGCTATTAGCACATACTAACCTGCTATTCATATATATTAACCTGCTATTAGCACATACTAACCTGCTATTCATATATATTAACCTGCTATTAGCACATACTAACCTGCTATTCATATATATTAACCTGCTATTAGCACATACTAACCTGCTATTCATATATATTAACCTGCTATTAGCACATACTAACCTGCTATTCATATATATTAACCTGCTATTAGCACATACTAACCTGCTATTCATATATATTAACCTGCTATTAGCACATACTAACCTGCTATTCATATATATTAACCTGCTATTAGCACATACTAACCTGCTATTCATATATATTAACCTGCTATTGGCACATACTAACCTGCTATTCATATATATTAACCTGCTATTGGCACATACTAACCTGCTATTCATATATATTAACCTGCTATTGGCACATACTAACCTGCTATTAATATATATTAACCTGCTATTGGCACATACTAACCTGCTATTCATATATATTAACATGCTATTAGCACATACTAACCTGCTATTAATATATATTAACCTGCTATTAGCACATACTAACTTGCTATTAATATATATTAACCTGCTATTAGCACATACTAACCTGCTATTCATATATATTAACCTGCTATTAGCACATACTAACCTGCTATTCATATATATTAACATGCTATTAGCACATACTAACCTGCTATTCATATATATTAACCTGCTATTAGCACATACTAACCTGCTATTCATATATATTAACATGCTATTAACCACCCTGTTAACCTGCTGGTTTACCCCTCTGTGGACCCCCCCCCCCCCCCCCCCCACAGTCCACAGTCTTAATCCCACGCTGTTGTCCTGTAATTTTTATTTGGTGGAAATAAAAAGCCCTGCTCCTCTCTGAGTGACTCACCAGGGTCATGACCTTTGACATATGCTCTCCGTTTGCTGTTCCAAACTAAAAATATCTCCTGGGGTTTCGCTGTGAAATGCTCAACTTTTAAAGAATTTCCACAGAAAGCGTTAAATGTCAGACTGCAATTAGACACACATGTTCACTGCTAGTTAAAAGGCCGGATCTTTTAATGGTTTTTTTTTTCCCCTGTTTTTGGGAGAGTGACCCAGAGTGCCCCCCCCCCCTCCCCCAGGGTAGGAGCAGATCTCAGTAAGTCATGCTTTGTTGCAGCCCAAAATTAGCCTGATCCCCCAGTGCCAGCCACAACAAGCCCAGCAGTGACTATAATGGGGGGGGGGGGGTGTAGTAACCCTAGTGATGGGGAGGCAGTAACCATACAGATGGGGGGGGTAGTAACCCTAGTGATAAGGAGGCAGTAACCATACAGATGGGGGGGTAGTAACCCTAGTGATGGGGGAGCAGTAACCATACAGATGGGGGGGTAGTAACCCTAGTGATGGGGGGGCAGTAATCATACAGATGGGGGGGCAGTAACCCTAGTGATGGGGGAGCAGTAATCATACAGATGGGGGGGTAGTAACCCTAGTGATGGGGGGGGGGGGGCAATACTCGTAATGATGGGGGACAAGTGCAGGTTTACCTGAAGATATTAGTAATGCTCAGAATAATAATAATAATAATAATAATAATAATATGTATAATGAGAACAGCAGCAGAAGTAAATCCCCCAGAGTGGATCTAATGGATTGAAACCTGGTTTAGGAAGCCGAGGGGTCTGCTGGATTTTACTGTCACTCGACAGTACATAATTCATCATTAAAGCAGTTTCTTACACAAGTAACTCACCTGTGTAATAAACTGGTTTCTCTGGTTTATATCAGATGCAACTTTTAAAGTAAAAACTATAATCAGCAGATCCTACATCTCTCTTTCGGTACCTTCTGGCTCTCCTGGATCAGGATTGGATATCTCTGCATAAAACAATTATATGCACGTCCACATGTAGCCATGCAGAGCCTATTACGTGCTTTCCTGTGATGTCACTTCCTGTGTGTGGGAACCTGGGGGTGGCTCTACCCAACCTCAGGTCAAACTGACCTTTAGACGGGCCGCGTTAGAAGGCACGAGCGTTGCAGTCGCCCAGTTGCCTGGCAGCAGTCCGTTTCCCCGGCGACGCAAATCACGGTTCACACCTTGCCCGTTCACACATAGCTGTAGGTCCAGAAGGAGCAGAATCAGGTTCGAGGATCTTACACTGACATACTCACTCTAAAACCAACTCTGTTTAATTTTACACTGACACTGACATACTCACTCTAAAACCAACTCTGTTTAATTTTACACTGACACTGACATACTCACTCTAAAACCAACTCTGTTTAATTTTACACTGACACTGACATACTCTAAAACCAACTCTGTTTAATTTAACACTGACACTGACATACTCACACTAAAACCAACGCTGTTTAATTTAACACTGACACTGACATACTCACTCTCTAAAGCCAACTCTGTGAATTTTACACTGACATAGCAGTGTTAGCAACACTGAAGATTCCACTCTGTCGGCTTTACCTCGGTCAAGGCTCCAGCCCCCCTCTGGGATTCAAACCCGTGTTCTTGATGTGGACTGTGCGGTCTTTCGGTTGTTTGAAAGCTGGCTTCTTCTGCCGGTTTCTCTCGGCACTTGTGGCCCATCTCTGCGCGATTGTCTGTCCTCGCGTTATGAGTTTATTTTATTAGTATGCTGAGGAGACAGACCCGTTCCTTCAGGGCGATTGTGAGCGCTGATTGTGTCTTGTGCGTTATCTTTTTTTACAAGGCTGGGTGCGCCGCTCAAGCAGCTCAGGTTAAGCACCTTGCTTGGAATCTAACATGGCAGAGCCCTACCTGGGAATCGAACCTGTCTTTTTGCTGTCTTTTCTTTTTGCCATTTTCTCCCATTTTCTCCCCAATTTAGTCGTTATACCAATTCCCCGTGTGTATCACAGTCCTGGTCGATGTGCTATCCTCAGTTGGTCCTCCGATACATGTGGAGTCGCCAGCCGCTTCTTTTCACCTGACAGCGCGGAGTTTCCCGTTAGCCGGGTGGAAGCACTAGCTTGGTGGACGTATAGCGTATAGTAGACGCACAAGCGGTGAGATTCATGTTCAAGCGAGAGAGAGAGAGAGAGAGAGAGAGAGGGAGAAAGAGAGAGAGAGAGATAGTTGTCTGAAAAACAAGGAGAAGAAAAAAATCCAGTGTGGACAGAGTCGATGGAAAGAAGCCACAACGGCGGCCAAAAATGTGTTCAACTCTCGCTCCCTCCTCCTGCTCTCTCTCTCTCTCTTTCTCTCTTCCTTTCCCTGTCTTTTCTTCTCCCTCCACCCTCACCTCCTCCCTCTCTGTTTCTCCCTTCCATTCCCCTCTTTCCCTCTGTCCTTCCCTTTCTCACTCTCTCTCTCTCACTCTCTCTCTCCTTCTCTCTTGGAAGTTGGACAGCATTCAAGCACAGATGGGGAGAGAGGGAGAGGAGTGAGAAAGGGCGAGAGAGAGAGAGAGAGAGAGGGGGAAAGAAAGAGAACGAGGTGAGCCTTATTTTCCAAAAAGGAGAAGTCCTGGCTCCGTCAGCAGACAGGCCGTGGGACCCCTGGGGTCACAGCTGGAAAGGGGGCGGGGGTGGGGGGGTCCCCAAAAAGAGCAGGGTCCTGTATGAGGTCCAGCCTCTCTTCTTCAGGTGA
>NC_049208.1:53542486-53689986 GCF_013347855.1 Anguilla anguilla | reverse complement strand
TGGGAACAGTCGGGGGGGGGGGACGGCGATCGGGAGCTTGGGATCCCCGCCGTCCCGTGTCGGGGGGGGGCGGGGGGGACAGCGATCGGGGGCTTGGGATCCGCGCCGTCCCGCCGTCTCCGAGCCAGGGAACATCCCGTACAGAACAGCGAATTCCTGCCGCGTCCCGGTCCCGGACCAGCTGAACCCCAGCTGGTCCGAGCGTTCTCCTGCCCCGGGGGGGGGCAGACGGGTGCAGGGAGGGGGCAGGGGTGTCCCAGGCTGCCCCGCGCTGCTCTGTCCCCATCCACTCAACCGTGATGGATTTTGTCCATTTTTTTTTTTTGGAGTCGTCCAGTTTACATTTTTAAAATTTCTTAAACTTCTCAGTTTCGTTTTTTTGTACGGGTTTTTAGAATGGGAGTACCAAAATACCAGAATAAATCTGCCTTGTTATGAGAAATGTGATATTTAAAATTTGTTTTTGTTTATTATTTTTTATCTCATATTTACTTGTGGGACAGAAGGGGGGACGGGGGGGGGGCGGGCAGATCTAGGGCCCATGTCAAGGTTATATTACAAGTGTGTGTGGGTGGGTGGGTGTGTTTGTGTGAGAGACTGTGTGTGTGTGTGTGTGTGTGTGTGTGTGTGTGCAACATACTGTGTGTGTGTGTTCGTGTGAGAGACTGCGAGTGTATCTGTATGTGAGAGACTGCATGTGTGTGTGTGTGTGTGTGTGTGTGTGTGAGACTGTGTGTGTGTGTGTGAGAGAGAGAGACTGCATGTGTGTGTGTGTGAGAGAGAGAGAAACTGTGCATGCGTGTGCGTTTGTGTGTGTGTGCATGCATGTGTGTGTGTGTGTGTCTGTGTGCATGTGTGTGTGTGTGTGTGTGTTTACTAAAATAAGTGAGTGAATGCATTTGGATCCTGAGGGACGGTGTGATTGGGCATTTGGATCCTGAGGGACGGTGTGATTGGGCATTTGGATCCTGAGGGACGGTGTGATTGGGCATTTGGATCCTGAGGGACAGTGTGATTGGGCATTTGGATCCTGAGGGACAGTGTGATTGGGCATTTGGATCCTGAGGGACAGTGTGATTGGGCATTTGGATCCTGAGGGACGGTGTGATTGGGCATTTGGATCCTGAGGGCACGGTGTGATTGGGCATTTGGATCCTGAGGGCACGGTGTGATTGGGCATTTGGATCCTGAGGGACGGTGTGATTGGGCATTTGGACCCTGAGGGACGGTGTGATTGGGCATTTGGATCCTGAGGGACAGTGTGATTGGGCATTTGGATCCTGAGGGACAGTGTGATTGGGCATTTGGACCCTGAGGGGCGGTGTGATTGGGCATTTGGATCCTGAGGGACAGTGTGATTGGGCATTTGGATCCTGAGGGCACGGTGTGATTGGGCATTTGGATCCTGAGGGACAGTGTGATTGGGCATTTGGATCCTGAGGGCACGGTGTGATTGGGCATTTGGATCCTGAGGGACGGTGTGATTGGGCATTTGGATCCTGAGGGACGGTGTGATTGGGCACTTGGATCCTGAGGGACGGTGTGATTGGTTACTGCAGAGCTGTGGCGCTGTGTCACGGATCCTCTCCGGCACCCAAAGCGGGTCGCGTGAGGTCATCAGTGCCGCGCTCGCTGATTGGCTCCCCCGAGCTCCGGCGCCGCCCCCAACTGGGTCTGCAGCGGCTCACACACGAGCCAATGGAGCGCGACATGCCGTTTGAGAGGAGAGAGGGAGAGGGAGGGAGAGTGAGAGGGAGAGAGGGGGATGGAGAGAGGGAGAGGGGGAGAGGGAGAGAGGGAGAGGAGAAGAGAGAGGGGGAGAGTGAAAGGGAGGGGGAGAGGGATGTTGAGAGGGAGGGTGAGAGTTAAGGGGAGAGGGGGAGTGGGGGGAGAGGGAGGGACAGAGAGGGAGAGAGAGGGAGAGAGAGCGTGAGAGGGGGAGAGAGAGAGGGAGAGGGAGAGAGGGAAGGAGAGAGAGAGGGAGGGGGAGAGAGAGGGAGAGAGGGAGAGAGTGAGAGGGAGGGAGAGAGAGAGGGAGAGAGGGAGGGGGAGAGAGAGAGAGAGAGAGAGAGAGAGAGAGAGGGTGAGAGGGAGAGAGAGAGGGAGAGAGGTCAAACGAGGCGAGGCCGCTCGTCGCTCGCTGGCCCAGCAGCCCCAGCAGCCCCGGCAGCGCTCGGCGGGGGAACCGCGTCTCTGCAGGCCGTCGTCTCCGCGCGGCGGGGGGGGGGGGGGAGCAGACTGAAGCGGACGTCCCACCGCTGTGTAAAACGCAGGGGCTCGGACTGAAGCAGCAGTTTACCGAACCGCTGCGAGGCTCCGCGCTGTCCCCGTTAGCACGTTGTTAGCGCGCTGCTTAGCGGAGAGGGTGGGGGGGGGGGGGTTTGCGTTGTTGTTGTTTGAACGCCCCGGCTCTGTTCAGCGCTCTGCGTTTTTCCCTCTAACTGCGGCTGTTTTACACCTCTGCTCCTGGAATTTTAATCTGATCCATTCCTCCGTGATGGCTTTGTGAGTCACTCTGGAACAGAGCATCTCGAAACAACAAATGAAACAACAACAAGAACAATGATCATAATCATAATAATAATCATAACCATAACAATAATGATGATGATAATAATAACAATCATAATAATAATAACAATAATAATAATAATAATGATGATGATGATGATGATGATAATAATAACAATCTTCATAATAATAATAATAATCATCATAATAATAATAATAATCATAATAATAATGATGATGATGATGATGATAATAATAAATAGTGCAGACAGGAGCTTCATGGGGCTGTGGAGGGGTCGGGGAGAGTCGCCATAAATGCAGAAGTTTTGGATTTGTTTGTTTTTTTCATTACTTCAAACAGCTTTGACGTGTCAGTAGTCAGTAGCCATTCCAATTACATTCATAATTAAATTCATCAAGTCACCGTTTAAAACCAAAGCGCATGCAGTCCGATGTTACATTCACACCGCCTAGTCGGTATGGTTGTTACAGAGCTGTGGAACAATTGTAAATAAATAGTAAATATAAAAATGGCCCATAATACGCGTACGGAGGTTTTTTCTGCACATGCTGATGTTAATCAAGGAAACACATTTCCAGTGGTAACATACGTAAGACCAGTCACATCCTCAGACTATAAAACATGGGGAATTATTCGTGAAAAAAAGGAAGCCTGTGCATAAATAATTAAGTTTACTTTGTAACTTACCGTGTATCGAGTTGTGGTAACGTCCGAAATCGATGAGGAAGGCTCCTTTTGTTCGTTTCTTAACACCCAGATAAGCTTTTACAAAGCAAATGGCCGGCCATACAGACCAATCGGGTGTGCGCTTATTGCAAACGCCTGCGAGCAGGTGGCTGTTTCTTTTCCATTAATCGCTGAGCAGCCAGACGATGAGGCCCTCCCGCTTTCTCTTTAGATGGCATTCTGTTTACACACAACAGCAAAAAAAAAAAAAAAAAAAAACCACGTTGTTTGTTATTGCAACACAGAGCTGCCATAACTGCCACAGCTGTCAGGTTTATACTGATGGGGACATGTTTTATACTGATGGGGACGTGTTTTATACTGATGGGGACATGTTTTATACTGATGGGGACGTGTTTTATACTGATGGGGACGTGTTTTATACTGATGGGGACGTGTGTTTTTTTATCATTTAGCATCCAGTTCCTGCTAGAATACGATCTGAAAGCCATGCTAACTAACGGTTCGTACATTGCTCCGATGGGAGCTGGCGGTGGACTGAACTGAACTGTTCGAACCTGGAATGGCTGCAGTGGCCGCATTGCACATTAAGTTATTGATTGTGTCGCATTAATCAAGCGTTTATGGAAACTCTTCCCCTACAGCTGGGGTGATCAGGTGATCAGGGTGGTCGGCAATATGGCGTCTGAGGGTCCTTCATCCAGCCTGACAACTGCACAATTTGGGAAACAAAATCCCCCAAATAATAACAAGTAATGATTATAATAATGTGGGTGGCAGTGTGGGTGGTGGTTTGTTTGGTGGTTTGGATAGTGGTGTTGATGGTGGTTTTTTTTGGTGGTTTGGATAGTGGTGTTGATGGTGGTTTTTTTGGTGGTTTGGATAGTGGTGTTGATGGTGGTTTGGTTGGCGAGTTTGGATAGTGGTGTTGATGGTGGTTTGGTTGGCGGTTTGGATAGTGGTGTTGATGGTGGTTTGGTTGGCGGTTTGGATAGTGGTGTTGATGGTGGTTTTTTTGGTGGTTTGGATAGTGGTGTTGATGGTGGTTTGGTTGGCGAGTTTGGATAGTGGTGTTGATGGTGGTTTGGTTGGTGGTTTGGTTGGTGGTTTGTTTGGTGGTTTGCTTGGCGATTTGGATAGTGGTGTTGATGGTGGTTTGGTTGGCGGTTTGGATAGTGGTGTTGATGGTGGTTTTGTTGTCGGTTTGTTTGGTGGTTTGCTTGGCAGTTTGGCAGCTGAGTGGATTGACCCCGATGAGAGAGAGAGAGATGAGTGGTGCGTCAGTGTAAATGCAGCAGTGGCCCCAGCCAGACTCTCTCTCTCCCTCTCTCTCTCTCTCTCGCTCTCTTTCTCTCTCTCGCTCTCTTGCTCTCTTTCTCTCTGTGTTTTTTTTTGGAGCCGCTTACCGCAGTGTCCTCAAGTCCCCGCGTTTGTCCTGAATTGTCCTCCCCCTGAATCCCAGCATGCACTGCTCTTTCCCCGCTCTCTCGCTCTCGCTCCGCACCTCCGCTGGGGAAGAGAGAGTTTCCTCAGTTTTTTGTGCCTTTCCTCCCTCTCTCTCTTTCTCTCTCTCTCTCTCTCTCTCTCTCTCGGGGGGGAGTGGGGTGGTAGGGGCGGTCACACAGGTGGAGTAACGGAGGAGGGCGTCCTCTCATCGCTGCTTTTTTGGGGATTTTTGGGCGCATCGCCGGTCGCCTGCTTTTGAGAAAGCGCCATTCTCTCAGAAACGTTTGCGGGGCCGTCTGTGAGGGAGGGGGGAGGGGGGAGGGGGGGGGGGCTGAGGCACGCGCGCCATGTCCTCACCTGACCCCCCGTCCCCTCTGCTGCAGAGAGGAGCGCTTCACACCCTCTACTTCACAGAGAGCGGAGATTTAGACCCCCTCTTTCACAGAGAGAAGCACTTTACAGGGCTTTACTGTGTTTTATACCACAACCTGCACAGAGAGGAGGGTTTACAGCATTTTACACTCTCTTTCACAGAGAGGAGGGTTTACAGCGTTTTACACTCTCTTTCACAGAGAGGAGGGTTTACAGCATTTTACACTCTCTTTCACAGAGAGGAGAGATTCATGTGTCTTACATCCTGTTGCTGTTGGGTTGTTACAGTGTTGCTGTGTGGTTGTTATAGTGTTGCTGTGTGGTTGTTATAGCGTTGCTGTAGGGTTGTTACAGTGTTGCTGTGTGGTTGTTATAGCGTTGCTGTAGGGTTGTTATAGGGTTGCTGTGGGGCTGTTATAGGGTTTCTGTAGGGTTGTTACAGCGTTGCTGTAGGGTTGTTATAGTGTTGCTGTGTGGTTGTTATAGTGTTGCTGTGTGGTTGTTATAGTGTTGCTGTGTGGTTGTTACAGCGTTGCTGTAAGGTTGTTACAGCGTTGTTGTAGGGTTGTTACAGCGTTGCTGTGTGGTTGTTACAGCGTTGCTGTAGGGTTGTTATAGTGTTGCTGTAGGGTTGTTATAGTGTTGCTGTGGGGTTGTTATAGTGTTGCTGTAGGGTTGTTATAGTGTTGCTGTGGGGTTGTTATAGTGTTGCTGTGGGGTTGTTATAGTGTTGCTGTGTGGTTGTTATAGTGTTGCTGTAGAGTTGTTATAGTGTTGCTGTGGGGTTGTTATAGTGTTGCTGTAGGGTTGTTATAGTGTTGCTGTGGGGTTGTTATAGTGTTGCTGTGGGGTTGTTATAGTGTTGCTGTAGGGTTGTTATAGTGTTGCTGTGGGGTTGTTATAGTGTTGCTGTGGGGTTGTTATAGTGTTGCTGTGTGGTTGTTATAGTGTTGCTGTGGGGTTGTTATAGTGTTGCTGTGTGGTTGTTATAGCGTTGCTGTAAGGTTGTTATAGTGTTGTTATAGGGTTGTTATAGTGTTGCTGTGGGGTTGTTATAGTGTTGCTGTGTGGTTGTTACAGCGTTGCTGTAGGGTTGTTATAGTGTTGCTGTAGGGTTGTTATAGTGTTGCTGTGTGGTTGTTATAGTGTTGCTGTGTGGTTGTTATAGCGTTGCTGTAGGGTTGTTATAGTGTTGCTGTAGGGTTGTTATAGTGTTGCTGTGGGGTTGTTATAGTGTTGCTGTAGGGTTGTTATAGTGTTGCTGTGTGGTTGTTATAGCGTTGCTGTAGGGTTGTTATAGTGTTGCTGTAGGGTTGTTACAGCGTTGCTGTGTGGTTGTTATAGTGTTGTTATAGGGTTGTTATAGTGTTGCTGTGGGGTTGTTATAGTGTTGTTATAGGGTTGTTATAGTGTTGCTGTAGGGTTGTTATAGTGTTGCTGTGTGGTTGTTACAGCGTTGCTGTAGGGTTGTTATAGTGTTGCTGTGTGGTTGTTACAGCGTTGCTGTAGGGTTGTTATAGTGTTGTTATAGGGTTGTTATAGTGTTGCTGTAGGGTTGTTATAGTGTTGTTATAGGGTTGTTACAGCGTTGCTGTAGGGTTGTTATAGTGTTGCTGTGTGGTTGTTACAGCGTTGCTGTAGGGTTGTTATAGTGTTGTTATGGGGTAACTTCACAGTCCCATAAAAACCCCACAGCTGCCCTGTAATCATGCAGCATTTGCGTTTTTATGTAGTGTCTGTTTATACAGCTGGATGTAATACTGAAGCAATGCAGGTTAAGTACCTTGCTCAAGGGCACAACAGCAGTGTCCTACTAAATATCTAAAATAGCTTCATCACACATAAACACTGCCTGGGCAAGTCCAAAACATATACTAAAAACAGACGCATAACAAAAAAATATACTCTAGGCCTTTTCTGCAGGTTTAATTCCAGTTCTGGAGGGGGCACTGTGTCTGCAGGTTTAACTCCAGTCCTGGAGGGGGCGCTGTGTCTGCAGGTTTAACTCCAGTCCTGGAGGTGGCGCTGTGCCTGCAGGTTTAACTCCAGTCCTGGAGGGGGCGCTGTGTCTGCAGGTTTAACTCCAGTCCTGGAGGGGGCGCTGTGTCTGCAGGTTTAACTCCAGTCCTGGAGTAACAGAACGTTCTGCCTGTTGCACGAGTCCAAGTTGTAGCGACGGTGAGCGTCGGACCGTCAGCAAGAATTGCAGAGGCAGCGCGTTCCATCTGGAAAGGGGAAATTTATATCCTTATTTTTGAGCGGTAACAAATCAGTGGCCTGCCTCTTCGTCCGAGTGTCCAGCTGGACTTGTCTCCTGTTATTGATCTGGTTCATTTTATTTTGGGCAGGCAGGCAGAACTTGGCGAAGAGCGTTGACAGTTCTGTACTTACAGTTCTTATGCCGTGGTGAGTGATTTATGTAAAGCAGAGCTAAAATGGCGAGCGCCCCAAAAAAAAAAACAAAAAAAAACAAATAAACATTTTTTTTTTTAAAAGGATGGACTGCACCTTACAAATACGGAGGAGAAATAAGTCCGCTTTAACACCTGTGTTCATCTACATGTATAATATTATCTGCTATAACACTACCTGTGTTCATCTACATGTAAAATAGTATCTGCTATAACACTACCTGTGTTCATCTACATGTAAAATAGTATCTGCTATAACACTACCTGTGTTCATCTACATGTATAATAGTATCTGCTATAACACTACCTGTGTTCATCTATATGTAAAATAGTATCTGCTATAACACTACCTGTGTACATCTATATGTAAAATAGTATCTGCTATAACACTACCTGTGTTCATCTACATGTATAATAGTATCTGCTATAACACTACCTGTGTTCATCTACATGTAAAATAGTATCTGCTATAACACTACCTGTGTTCATCTACATGTATAATATTATCTGCTATAACACTACCTGTGTTCATCTACATGTATAATAGTATCTGCTACAACACTACCTGTGTTCATCTACATGTAAAATAGTATCTGCTATAACACTACCTGTGTTCATCTACATGTGTAATAGTATCTGCTATAGCACTACCTGTGTTCATCTATATGTAAAATAGTATCTGCTACAGCACTACCTGTGTTCATCTACATGTATAATAGTATCTGCTACAGCACTACCTGTGTTCACCTGCAGGATTATAATATTATTGTGGCACTCAGACCCAGAGAACTCCACCAGCTCTTTGGACGTTACGGATCGTTGGAGGGGAGCTGTGCTCTCTCCGCTCCTCCTGTGAACATGATCACCCGTCATCTCGGTCGATTTTTCTCCAGAAGTCGTCGTTCGTGTTTTTTAGCGCCGTGCGAATCCAACTCGCCTCCGAGAGTTTCTGCTCGACGGATTTCAGTCCGTCTCCGTCCGCCGTTTCCGTTCTCGCTTAGCGGGGGCGTTTAGCGGAGTTTCTTCTCCAGGAGGACTGGCCGGCGTCCGTCTTTGAAGGTCAGGCCAAGAGCAGAGGCGGCGCCGAGTTGTTTCAGCCAATAAGGAATCACAACACAAGCCCGGAACGTAGCATCGGGGCGTCGCAGTCGGACGGCGGTAAGCGGGAGCTCGATGACGGAGCGCCGTACGCGGCTAATTGGTTTTCGAGGCTGCGACGCTAGCACGATTAGCCACATTCAAGCCGGGATAAACGATTCGAAGTTAAAGGTTTTTTTGGGTTTTTTTTTGTTGAGTCACGCAGTGGCGGGTTTTGAGCTTGCGTTTAAGTCTCTGTTTCTGTTTTAATTATCGTTATTTAACTGCGGTCGGTAGTATTATTCACGTACGTTCGAATAAAATATCCTCGCCGTTTTGGCCAGGTTGCGGTTTTATGCGGTGTCGTGTTTTTTTTTTTTTTGTTTTTTTTGTTGCTCTGCTCTTTCTGCTTGTCCTCATGTGCCCTGCACCTCCACGCGCTCGCCCCTAGAGGGTGCAGCGAGCCAAAAGAAATGAGCAGCCGGCTGTGGGGGTGGCTGAACACTGCTTTTCGCGGGGGGGGGGGGGGGGGGACTCTGGAGATGTTTGCCGCTTTGATTTGGTCTGATTTCGATATAATTGCGGACACGTCAGCAGATATAAATCAGGGACGTGTTTCAGGTGAAATTTGAGGGAACGCTGCTCTAGATGTCCTCAGGTTCTTCCCCAGACAGACTGGTGCAGTCTGACCGAATGCCTGCGAAACTGCATACGTTTAAAAAATAAATAAATAAAGGAGCCACATTTCCAGAATGTTCCGCAGAATTATTTTTTTTCATGCTTGTGAATGAAGCGTGTTTTTTTGAAGGGGTACAGCAGCGCTCGTTCAAAGCCAGTTTTTTTTTTTTTTAAACAATGAGCCGTCTGTCTAGACAGGGTGGTGTGAAATATTTTTGGATGTGGCACTGGGTCTGTTTTGTGCTGCCGCTTTTTTTTTTTTTTATTTGTTTTTTTTACGTTAGCCGTCGTCCTCGTTTTCGGGCGAGCTCCGTTCTCGAGGCGACAGCGTCTGCGCTTCTCTCGTTACGACCCCGTTAACCCCGTCCAGCCCCCCCACCCCGACGCTTTAAGGGCGCCAATTTTATCGAAAATGTCAAAATAAATTGTGCGCCCAAAATAAATTTTAAAATGCTAATAACGGAAGGACGCAGTGTGTCGTCGTAGCCGAACGGACTCGTGCCGAAACGTCTCCGTTTTTACCCAGCTGCGACCGGATCGTTCTGCACTCGATGACTTCTGCGGAGGTTCTGCAAGTGACGCCGTTAAAAAAAAAAAATTTTTTAAATCCGGCACGATGCTGATTGGCTGCCGATCGCCCGAGGGGGATAAATGACACGCCCCTCTCTTTTTTTTTCTCTTTTTCCCATGATTCCCAGGTGTCTCTGCAGAGGAGGAGGAGGAGGAGGAGGAGGAGGAGGGAGCGGGGGGGGGGGACCCTGTCGCATTTCCCCGGCAACAGGGAACATTCCGGAGAGCCTCAGGTGATGCGACTCGCCACTCACGTCACACACACAGCCTTCCGGAATCCTCTGTCCCCAGGGGCGGGCGGCTCGGGCTCTCTCCCGCTTTATTTAAGGCTCTGATTGGGCGAGGAGTTCAAACGCACCTCCTTATTGGCTGCAGATTTAGAGGAAACCGTGTAGACAGTGCAGCCCTCCAGCACTTACACACACTCACACACACACATGCACACAGGACGCACACACCCATACACACACACTCACAGGATGCACACACACACACACACACAGGACACACACACTCTCTCTCTCTCTCTCACACACACACACACACACACACAGGACACACACACACACACACACACACACACACAGGACACACACACACTCACACACACACACACGCTCACACACACACACACACTCACGCGCACACACACACTTACACACACACACACACACACACACACACATACGGAGGTAACACATACATTGTGGGGTCACATGGTCAGGATGCCCAAAGGGCAGTCTGTCCTAGCTGAGCAGGCAGGGGAGGTGGGCAGTGAGGCCCAGGCAGCAGAGCACAGCAGCAGCAGGCTGAGTTCTCCCTGTTTCCTCTCAGGAAAGGGGCGGGAGCTGGACCTCTGCTAGAGACCCTGTCAGCCCCACATGTTCACTGGGGTTTGCTTTCCTTTTTTATCACTTTTCTGTCTTTTTTTTTTTAAATGCATGATGTTTACTGGCCTCCATGAGGGCATGGATGTGTTCAAAAACACTGCCAGTGTGAGTAGCTGAGTGTTCTGAGTACTTCCTGCTCTCTCTCTCTCTCTGTCTCTCTCTTTCTCTTTCCTCTCTCTCTCCCTCTCTCTCGCTCTCTTTCTCTCTCTGTCTGTCTGTCTGTCTCTCTCTCTGTCTCTCACTCTCTCTCTCTCTCGCTCTCTCTCTGTCTCTCTTTCTCTTTATGTCTGTCTGTCTGTCTGTCTGTCTCTCTCTCTCTCTCTCACTCTCTCTCTCTTGCTCTCTCTGTCTCACACAAACATAGACACACACACCCACACTCACAGGACACACACTCACTCACACACACTTTCACACACTCTCATACACACAGTTTCGCACACACTCTCACACACTCATGCGCATATACACACACACTCTTGTACACAAGCACACACATGCACTCTCACATTCACACATGCGTACACACACACACACTTTCGCTCACACTCACATTCTCTCTCACACACTCTCATACACTCTCTCTCACACACACTCATGCGTACACACACACACTCTCTCACACACACACTCTCACACACTCTCATGCACACTCACACATACTCACACACTCTCACAAGCACTCACACACACTCATGCGTACATACACTCTCACACACACACACACACTCTGTCTCAGTAAAAACAACATCTGCCTCCCCCCTGTTTTAGTCATGTTGCCATGGAGACGTGCCCATATTAAATTACGGAGTTTGATCCTGGCGCGGAGGATGGCAGAGATAGCGGGAACATGCTCCGCCCCTTTTCATTTTGCTTTATTACTGTTGTTTTTCCCTTCAGTCTTTTCGGGTTACAGCGTGCAGGACGCATCTGGGACTGTTTTGGAAACCTGTCCCCAGACGCACCCCCACCAGCCCCAACCCTAACCCCCCCCCCCCCCCCCCCAAACCAGAATTGTTGTGTTCCTGTCCCCCTTGCTTAAGGGACACACTTTCCAGGAAGCACGCGATGAATCCCGTTCATTCACTTCCCTTTCTCTCAAATTCAAATTAAAATGAGCTTTATTGGCATGACGTATATAGGTAAATATTACCAAAGCATGAGTACAGCAAACAGAATAAACATATAAGCAGAATACAACTTGTGTGTGTGTATATGTGTGGGTGTGTGTGTGTGGTATTTCTCTCTCTCTCTCTCTCTCTATCAATATCTGTCTCTTTCTCTCTCTCATACACACACAGTTACACACACCATCATACACAGGCTCGCTGCTCTGTATCTGTGTCATGTTGTCTCATATGCACACACAGTTACACACACACACGCACACATGCACACGCAGCTCTCTCTGTCTCCCTGTCTAACTCTGACTTTATGAATTAACGTTTTATGATAATAGGCTGGCATTGTTTAACTTACACTTAGTGCCTTGTTGATGTTGCACTTCACTAAAGCAATAATATTGAAGAGTTGACTGCAAGGTCTAGTGAACATTGCTGTATGTATTTATGTATTTATGTTCTCTTTCATTGTTTATGATCAGACTGCCTGCTTCATGATTGGAACCATTTTCCTTTTGTGACATCACCCAACCTTCCAAGGATATTTTCCCTTTATGACATCACTGAACCTTGCTAGGGTATTTTCCCTTTATGACATCACTGAACCTTGCTAGGATATTTTCCCTTTATGACATCACTGAACCTTGCTAGGGTATTTTCCCTTTATGACATCACTGAACCTTGCTAGGATATTTTCCCTTTATGACATCACTGAACCTTGCGAGGATATTTTTCCCTTTATGACATCACACAACCTTTCTAAGCACATGAAAGGTGCAGAGCCTCGTCAGCCAGTTGCCAGGTGGGGTTCAAATCCAGGTGGAAAGAGGATTAGTGGTGTTGGTATTAGTATCAGATGTACTCTGGCACCGGGCACGTCCACCCAAACAGTGTTCGGGGAGGGCAGCCGAAGATGCCCTCTCCAAGCAGATTAGCGAGGCTCCGGGAATCGTGGGTAAACAGGCTGTGCTTCTCGGAACGGCTTCGTAGCGAATGCTCACGCCGGTCTAAAGTCATGCGTATTTAAATCGTGTTTGCGGCGTTCGAGATGCGGTCACCAATGACATCTGGCCTCACCGGTGAACAAAACAGGACCTCAAACTCACTGCCCAACTTTACGCATCGGTCCTGATGCCATCTCTTCCACCAGTACCCCCCCACCGCCTCACCCCCCTCCCCCCCACACACAGAAATATAACCCTCATCTACTTCCTCAATGAAAAAAAAAACACATTTTCAATTAGCTGGCAGTTGATACCCGGTTGTTTTTGCAGAAAGGTTTTCTTAGTTTTTTTTTTCAATGACATGACATGACACACGATATCTCGTTCTCTCGCCTACGTTTGCGTTCAGCGAGCGCAGCGGTGTCAAACTTCACAGCGCGTTTTAGCAAATAAAGCTCTTAATATGCCTCACTGAGATTGAAAGGAAGCCATAGAAACCAGCAGACGGGCCTGGAGATGACAGATCTCCACTTTAGAGCATACATTTAAACTCTGCGTTTAACATCCTGACGACTAAGGTAGAGTATTAATATCGATATTTCAGACAACGTGTGCGAGAGAGGAAACTTATGACAGAATGCTAGACGGCTGGTAAAAATGAGAAGGCTTAAAATCGATACGAAAGATTGTTTCTGTTTCTGTCGAAATTTCGACCCTCAGTACCGTGCTTGTCCACAAGATGGTGCTGCACACAGAGGCAGAAACTCAACTGGACCTGGGTCCTTAGTAAAAAAAAGTAGGTTGTAGCTGATTTACAACGAGTTTTGGCTCATATTGCGTGATCTGTGCATGTGGGCGCTGCAGTCTTCGTTCCAGAACAGTACTGAGAGACGCGTTGTGATATGCAGCTGGTCTGGGATCAGTTGTGTCCCTTCGGCTGATAATGGACATGGCTGGGACACGGACGGAGGAAGGCTGATCTGAGATCAGTGCTCTTCCTCTCTCAGGGAGGGGCCCTGAGGTGCGGCAGGTCCCCCCTGAAAGAGGCGGGTAGGCGTGGCTCTCGGGCCGGAGTGACATCACTGCTCCTGTCATTCACAGGTTCCGGTGAGGGGGGGGGGGGGGGGGCGGAGCTCTCCAGAGAGCGCCGGAACACTGAAGGTCAGTAAGGACTGTCCTGTGTGTGTGTGTGTGTGTGTGTGTGTGCGTGTGCGTGTGTGAGTGTGAATGTGTGTGTGTGCGTGTGTGTTTGTGTGTCTGTGTGTGTGTGTGTGTGCGTGTGTGTGTGTGAGTGTGAATGTGTGTGTGTGCGTGTGTGTTTGTGTGTCTGTGTGTGTGTGCGTGTGTGTGTGTGTGTGTGTGTGCGTGTGCATGTGCGCGTGTGTGTGCATGTCTTTGTTTTATGAGAGGTGGGGGGTGGATAAAGGTGGGCTGTGGGTTTGTAAATAGGGGGCTGGGATAGGTTTTAAGGTAGTTGTGGAAAATTCAGCGTTTCAATAAAGGAACATCAAAAGTCAAAGTCTCTCTCTTCTTTCTCTGTCTCTCTCTCTCTCTCTCTCTCTCTGTAGGTGTGCTGGGGTGAGTGGAGGATATGAGGATGAAGACTGAGCCCTGAGGTGTGGCAGTATGTCAGGTAAGGAAGCTCCGTTTCTCCGTCTGCCTGCCTGTCTGTCTGTCTGTCTGTCTGTCTCTCTGTCTGTCTGTCTGTCCATCAGTCTGCCTGCCTCCCTGCCTGTCTGCCTGTCTGTCGCCCTATCTGTCTGTCTGTCTGCCTCACACAGATGCCCTAGGCGCAGGGTAGTTGGATGCCGTACAGTAACGGGGCTGTAGGTGGGTGCAGTGGCCCTAGCAGGGCCCTGTACAGTTCTGTGTGTCTGTGACCACACACCACATCATCTGCTTGTTGCTTTGC
Organism: Anguilla anguilla; assembly: GCF_013347855.1. Classification (NCBI taxonomy): domain Eukaryota; kingdom Metazoa; phylum Chordata; class Actinopteri; order Anguilliformes; family Anguillidae; genus Anguilla; species Anguilla anguilla. The sequence continues at coordinate 53,675,345 of NC_049208.1, read as the reverse complement.
CAGTTCCCAGTCTAATCTTCCTTATTCCTGTCTTCAGTTTGAAAAATAAACAAATTACGTTTTATTTTTGCACATCTGCATCCCTGCTATTCTGAAATTGCAAAAAATTTCAGAAATGTACAAGGTGCCAGAGAAGCATCCCTCTCCCATCTCTTTTCTACGCAAACGCTGAAGGAGAAAAATTGGGCTCCGTCTTTCTTACCAAAAAAGGACTTTGCCCTCTCAGTGTTTGTGAAAGCGGTACTGGAGTAGCTGGCTGCGGTCTGTCTCTTCATCGGAATGAAATGATCATTCCGACCGCGCGATTTGGATCGCCGTACGAGGAATAACAGAGGACCCCGTTTGCTTTAAAGTCTGGGATCAAAGCGGGGCTGGCGGTTCTGGAGTGTAATCCGTCTCTCGCCGACTGAGCCACGGGCGCGGCGTCTGGTCTCCGGGGAGACGAGCGGCGTCTCCGATCCGGCGAGATTCGGGCCGGACCGCTGCGCGTTCTTCCTCCTTCTGAAGGTCCCGGAACCGTGAGCTGTGACCTTTCACCCTGTCACAGCTCTGAACATGGGGTCATTCAGGGGTCAGGCGGGGGTCATATGGGGGGCGGAGCACAATGTGAGCACACATCACCACGATTCTGCTCTGATTACTGCTCCACACTGCTGATCTGACCACTGCTCCACACTGCTGCTCTGACCACTGCTCCACTGCTGCTCTGACCACTGCTCCACACTGCTGCTCTGACCACTGCTCCACACTGCTGCTCTGACCGCTGCTCTACACTGCTGCTCTGATCACTGCTCCACACTGCTGCAATCTGGGCTGAACACTCAGTGAGCTCAGCTGCCCCCCCCCCCACCCCCCCACCCCCCAAAAAAGGACATATTTAGATCAGAATCCAAAGGTAAATTTGTGGCAAGATGCCTAGCGACAGCAGGTGGTCTCCATAGCAACGCCGGACTGCGGAGGTTGTTATTTTTTTGTGACTAAATTTAAATGCTGTTACCAAGCTGTCCTTTCGGTCCAGGTCCCTGGTCCTAACCCCCCCCCCCCCTCATAATGAGGGTGCTGTGGCAGAGGGGCTGTAGTACAGAGGCTCCCAAACTTTCCTAGCCCAACCCCCCCCCCCCCCCTTCAATTTACCAACCATACACTTGGCCCACTACCCCCCCCTCCTTATTAAATGCTAACTAACCCGTGCCAAACCAGTTCCCTGAGCACTGTGCATGCCCCTGATGCAGTGTTCAGTGTGACGGTTGTGGGTCCTGAGTGCTGTGCAGGCCCCTGATGCAGTGTTCAGTGTGACGGTTGTGGGTCCTGAGTGCTGTGCGTGCCCCTGATGCAGTGTTCAGTGTGACGGTTGTGGGTCCTGAGTGCTGTGCAGGCCCCTGATGCAGTGTTCAGTGTGACGGTTGTGGGTCCTGAGTGCTGTGCAGGCCCCTGATGCAGTGTTCAGTGTGACGGTTGTGGGTCCTGAGCACTGTGCATGCCCCTGATGCAGTGTTCAGTGTGACGGTTGTGGGTCCTGAGCACTGTGCGTGCCCCTGATGCAGTGTTCAGTGTGACGGTTGTGGGTCCTGAGCGCTGTGCAGGCCCCTGATGCAGTGTTCAGTGTGACGGTTGTGGGTCCTGAGCGCTGTGCGTGCCCCTGATGCAGTGCTCAGTGTGACGGTTGTGGGTCCTGAGCACTGTGCATGCCCCTGATGCAGTGTTCAGTGTGACGGTTGTGGGTCCTGAGCACTGTGCGTGCCCCTGATGCAGTGTTCAGTGTGACGGTTGTGGGTCCTGAGCACTGTGCGTGCCCCTGATGCAGTGTTCAGTGTGACGGTTGTGGGTCCTGAGCGCTGTGCGTGCCCCTGATGCAGTGTTCAGTGTGACGGTTGTGGGTCCTGAGCACTGTGCGTGCCCCTGATGCAGTGTTCAGTGTGACGGTTGTGGGTCCTGAGCGCTGTGCGTGCCCCTGATGCGGTGTTCAGTGTGACGGTTGTGGGTCCTGAGCACTGTGCATGCCCCTGATGCAGTGTTCAGTGTGACGGTTGTGGGTCCTGAGCACTGTGCGTGCCCCTGATGCAGTGTTCAGTGTGACGGTTGTGGGTCCTGAGCGCTGTGCGTGCCCCTGATGCAGTGTTCAGTGTGACGGTTGTGGGTCCTGAGCACTGTGCGTGCCCCTGATGCAGTGTTCAGTGTGACGGTTGTGGGTCCTGAGCACTGTGCGTGCCCCTGATGCAGTGTTCAGTGTGACGGTTGTGGGTCCTGAGTGCTGTGCAGGCCCCTGATGCAGTGTTCAGTGTGACGGTTGTGGGTCCTGAGCGCTGTGCGTGCCCCTGATGCAGTGTTCAGTGTGACGGTTGTGGGTCCTGAGTGCTGTGCTGAGCGCTGTGCATGCCCCTGATGCAGTGTTCAGTGTGACGGTTGTGGGTCCTGAGTGCTGTGCGTGCCCCTGATGCAGTGTTCAGTGTGACGGTTGTGGGTCCTGAGCGCTGTGTCTGGTGTGCGTAATGCACAGGAAGCTCGTTTCTCACACCTGTCTCAGGGCCTGCAGTTTGACCCCGGCCCCCTGGTTCAGTCAGCAGAGAGCTGGGCGTGGTCACACGGTCACCTGTTAGGGCGCCGGGGGTTTGGCTTTTAATGAGGGACCCCACCTGTGATATCCACCTGTGATATCCACCTGCGTACCTGGGGGCTGTGCTGACTGCAGGCCTTGGGTGTGGTCGCTCTCAGAGTAGAGTGGGGTACACCTGGGTGTCCTGTTCTGCCCCCCAGCGGCACTTTGTAAGACTGACCTCAAATGGATTCTCAGTATCAGTGCAACACGAGTGTATTATATTGCCTTCTGCCATTTGGGTTGTTGCGTTTCTGTTTTTAATGGATGTTGGTTGTTGGTACGAAGAGAGTTGCCGTGAAAAACCGAGCAAGGTGCAAATTTGACTTTTACTCGCTACTGGTTGGACGGAAGGCCCAGCTCTTCAGCCTGTGTCTAGATGCCTGCCGTTGCCGTCTCTTCTGAAAGCTCCCGGTCGTGATCTTGGTCTCCTCCTGCAGAGCGTGTTTCTTAACTCCGGTGTGTCTGAACAAGCAGAGCAGCGCACGGGCGAACGAGCAGCGATGACGGGGTACCTCGTTATTATGATTATTGATTTGGGGGGCTTATGATATTGATTCGGGGGTCAGGGCTTGCCGAGCCGTGGGGTCAGGTGACAGAAGGGAGGCGGGGGCTCGATTCGTTTGGGGTCAGGGAAAAGGTCAGAGATTTTGGGGGTGGGGGGTGGGGACCGTCTGCAACGTTCTCAAACACCCCCCCCCCCCCCCCACATGTGTGCAGGTACCCCCTCAGCGATGTACTGTGTCACCCTTCAGTCCATTAGATTGGCCCTTAGTGGACGGGCTTGAGCCGAACCAGTACAAATTAAATTAATCCTCCCCCCTCCCCCCCCACTCCACATGTTGAGTAGCGTAGCTAATAGCTTTGAGTAACCCCCTCCACGAGTCGGTGCAGTGGTGACTGATGGGGGTCTGTCTGGGCACCTCCCAGCTGGGATTGGGGGGGGGGGATCTCTGCAGATCTGATTAGAAATAGGCGCTAATTTGATGGATTAATGGGTTGTGGCGGGAAGTGTGTGTGGGGGTGGGGGGGGGGGGGGGGGCGGTGATGCCGACTTTAGGCTGGGGGGGGGTCACACTTGCTGAGGCATCGGGACGGGGTGTGATTGTGGTGTAACAGGTGGCTGTGAGCGGGGGGGGGGAAGGATCTGGAGCTTACAGACAGATGACTCCCTGAGCAGCAGTTGCCCCCCCCCCCCCCCCATCCTCAGTGATTTTCACAAAGACACTTGCTACCCCCCCTCACCCCCCCACCCCTATTCCCACTGCAGGAGGTGCTAATTAGGTAACCCCCCATCCCCAAACTGCCCCCCCCCCCCAAACTGTGGTACAACAGCAGACCAAAGCAGTCAGACCATTAAAGGGCTAAAACCTGGAGCTGTTCTTCAACAAATAATAATAATTAAGACATTTTAAAAACTTTTAAATGATTAAAATGAATGTTACGAGAAATGCAGGTCTCATTAGAGGACTGGAATTTTCCTGGAATTGACTTTTTCGACTTTCGATTTAAATTCATGTGTATTAAATAATAGCGCAGTAAGGTACATTAGGGGCGCATTTATGTTTGACTTTAAATTACTCTTACTTTTAATTGTTATTTAAATCGCCATCAGGTGATTCATTTGTTGTTAACTAACCACCATCACAAATCAACTACTGAGTATTCTGGTAATTAAGCTCAGCTCTAAGGTTATTATGATTATGATTATTATTGTTGTTGTTGTTGTGGTTGTTATTGTTGTGGTTGTTATTATTATCATCATCATTATGGCCAAGATCTCTTATATTTTGAGAAACTTTAAAAAACGTGTTTTTTTATTTTTAAAACTTTTCTTTTTATTATTTATTTATTTTTTAAAAATGCATTTTTTTTTAACGTTTTCGGATCCTCAAAAAAAATGTCTGCCGGTCCCAGTCCTTCTAGGTGCCGCAGTGCAGCACAGAGCCCTGGAGCAATCGGCAATGATCACACCTCGATTAGCAGCCCAACCGATCCCAGCCAATTAGGCGCTCGTTAGCGAGGACCCACAATGCACGCGGGGCCGGAGGAAGGAGCGGGAACCGGAGCAGGGAACGATTCGCTCTTAATCGTAAAAAGCTAACGGCGCTAACTGACGCTAACGATCGATTCGCTTCATTAGCGCTCGGGGCTCGGACGAAACCGGCGTGCGGACGCAAACCTCCTCGTGCCGCAGAGTGAGACCAAACCCCCTCGTGCCGCAGAGTGAGACCAAACCTCCTCGTGCCGCAGAGTGAGACCAAACCTCCCCGTGCCGCAGAGTGAGACCAGTGATGCCGCACGTTCAGTTCCAGCAGACTGGGCTGGTTTTGACGAAAAGGCAGGGAGCGTGTGCGTCTTCAGGTACAGTGAACGTTGTGAGGACCAAGGTGGCGGGGACGTCCGGGGGCGAGGTACCAGATTTCGGGATGGGAAGGGATGGAGTGAGGAAAGGAGGGGTGGCGTGAGCGTTTGGGAGCCTCCGAAGAGTTAGGATGGGAGAGAGAGGGAAGGGGGGTGGGGCACACACAGATGAGTCCTAGAGGAGAGTGTCACCCTGAGGAATGCTGGGAAATGAAGTAAAAGTCATACAGGTCGAAGGGAGGGGTTGCCATGTTATTTTCGGAGTCCCGTCTAAAGTGATTTATTGCATGGACATAACCCTGCAGGTAAAATTTACAGCTTGTGACTTTACTTTGGTTGTGGATGGATGCTGCATCTCATATTTGAATGATAAAATCCAAGTAATGTTTATTTTTTCATTTAATCTTTTTTTTTTTTTTTTTTAAAGTAGCATGTTTGTATTTGCAGTATTTATATAAGTCAATATTTTACTTTCTCATTTGTGTTTTACCAATATGTTTTCATACCATAACAGAGAATGAATACAGTAACTATTAATACTGTTATTAAATTATTTGTTTTCACTATGAAGTATTCACTATGAGTGTCTGTGGGAATTTTTAGGAAATTCCGGAATATGCTGGTATGGTTAGGGTTAGGGTTAGACCCTGGGTAGGCCCTGGTGACTCTCTCATCTCTATTTACAAACAAAAAGCCACAGGAGGCCGGTTGCCTAGCGATGGCCAGTGACATGCTCTACGGCCTCATGTTCTGCAACGGGACCGTAAGTTCGTTCTGAATGTGAGTCTCAGGTCCTAAGCCAGCCCCCCTAACACCAGAACCAGGGGGATGTGAGCACCCCTAACACCAGAACCAGGGGGATGTGAACACCCCTAACATTCAGATGGGGGGACAGCAGAGAGGGATTTGGGCGGAGATGAGATCACAGTACAGAAAGGGTCACGGCAGGCCCCCCCCAGCTGCATTGGGGACCGGGGGGGTCGAATAGAAGCTTTAGAGAAGCTCTGAGAAGACTGTACAAACAATATATGATGCAAGAGCCATGTAACAGGGCAGTGAGGGGATGCTATAGACCGTTGTATTTGGGGCGATGTGGGGGGGGGGGGGGGGGGCGATGGGGGGCGCGGGGAGTCATGACTAATCCCCCTTTACCCTGGACTCACCCCGGTGTCGGAGCCTGTGAGGAAGGCGTCGCCACGGTGATCTCAGGTGAAGCTCCTGCGGTGTGGGGGGGGGGGGGGGGGGGGGGGCTGGTGCCCCCGCCGTGCCCCGGGTCAAACCGGGCCCTGTCCCGGAATCCCCCGGCTGACCGGCACTGAACCCCCCCCGACTGAGGAGCGGGGGCGTGGGGGGTGTGGGGGCGGAGGCTCAGCCGTCGCTGCGAGAGAGCTGGTGAGGCAGCTGGGGAGACGGGTTCGAGGACACGGGCGCGGAGAGATCGGTTTGGGGAGACGGGTTCGAGGACATGGGTTCGGAGAGATCGGTTTGGGGAGACGGGTTCGGGGTACAGAAATGTGTTTTAGCGCTGCTTCGAGATTTTGGTGTATGAGCGGAGGGTGCGTTTTTTGGGAGTTTTGGGGTATGGTTGAGGGTTTTTCGACAGAAAGGGATGACGGAGCATTGTGTAAAGATGCCCTCTCCCCCAAACTGTTACCCACAGGATTGAAATTTTGGGAATGTTCCGGAATTCTGCTGGATTTTGCTGGACATCGTAATTTTGGGAATGTGCTGGTGGGAAACCTCTCTGGGCCTGATGGTTTTCCACTGGAACAAGAAGTAAGGGACTCATCCCCTCCCCCCGCCCCCCTCCCCCAGGAGCCATCGCTCCCCCCCCCCCCAAACCCCCCCCCCCCGCCCCGCCACTCCCAGCTCACCATGTTTGGGTACTTTCGAACCCGTGAGGGGTAAATCCGGCTGGATGAGAAGAACTGTGGAGGGTACGGTCAGGCTCAAAGTGTGGCTCTGTGTCTGTGAGGAGAAGCAAGGGTGAGCCAAACTGCAGTCCAGCCTCTTTCAAAAAATAAATAATAACAATAATAATAATAATAATAATAATAATAATAATATCACCTAATCATATAAACGGTTTCTGTAGTGTAAGTGAATGGAGGCGACACGCGCGATACTTGGCATCATAGCAGTTTGCCGTCGGCAGTGAGCTGGAGGGCAGAGGAAGAGGATTTGCTCTTCGGGAAATGGCAGGAGGAACGGTCCCAGTTACGCCAAGCTTCTCTGAAGCCTGCGCACGGGGTTACAGGGGTTCAGGTGCACAGGCGCCATCCCAGGAAGTCCTGTCTCTAAACGCCGTCATTTACACGCGCGCACGTTCGTGTGTGTGTGTGTCGCCATGGAGACTCCGTCGTAACGACCCATTAAGCTATTAATCGACCGGCCGCCGTTCGTCTGGAACCCTTCCCGGTCTTTAACGAGGCCGTCTGTCTGCTTCCTGGTTCGTCATCTCTCTGCTTTTGTTTTCTGAAACGGACTTATTTCAAGAAAAATGTTTCTGGAGATTTTAAAAAGAACTTTTGAAAAAAAAGTCGGAAAGTGAGATGAAGTCATTTTCGTTTTTGTTTGTTTTTTGCTTATTCGTTTGTTTACATTCCTGTTTTGTTTGTTTATGTTTCGGTTGCTAACTAGCGATACGGACAAACACACAACAGATTGACGGCCTCCGCGCGTGAGAACGGATTCCCTCCGTTTGGGTTAAAGTCCCTTTAACATGGGGCGGAGATTAAGCCGGGGGGGGGGGGGGCGGGGGTGGTGCGGGGGGGGGGGGGGGGGCCATCACCTCAGGAAAAAGTTAAACTGGTCTCAGACTGGAAGGCGGGAGCAGATTGCCCTCGGAAGGCCCGTGATTAGCAGCTGTTCGGTGTGGATCAGGCCTGATCCACGACTCACCGAAGCCTAACGTTTTTCTGGGTCGGGTTCGGGGTCGAGTGAGTTAAATAACACACTGTCACATACGTGCAACATTATGTACGTGTTACAGTATATACGTGTTACAGTATATACGTGTTACAGTATGTACGTGTTACAGTATATACATTTTACGATATGGACAGAAGGTTCTCTAACGGATATTTATTATCTTCATTTTTGTAGTCGTATTTGCCAGTTTCTCCATTAAAATAAACTGCATGGTCACTGCGGCCAAGTTCAAGGTCCCAGCCATTGCTATGCTTTAATGGCACCAGCTCTGTACTGTGATCTAGGCTTGTAATTTCTTATTTTTGTGTGTTTTTATTAATTTTTTTCTAAGGAAGTCTAGACATTGAAAGCACCTTGTCCTGGTTTCGGGGTCCGTGCGAGCCCAATCGAGGCGTTCCCTTTGTTAACGACGGCCCTGGAGGAATTCGCTGGGTCGCGAGACGACGTCTTCCTGAAGTCGCTCAGACGCCGTGTCTGTAATCTGCTCCGACAGGAGGACAAACAGCCCGAGGGAGCCCAAGAGCCTTTTAGCAGCATCTAAGAGCACAGACTGCCCACTCTAACACACACACACACACACACTCACATATTGCCCACTGTAACACACACACACACACACACACACACACACACACACACACTGCCCACTCTAACACACACACACACATACAGCCCACTCTGACACACACACACACACACAGCCCACTCTAACACACACACACACACACACACAGCCCACTCTAACACACACACACACACACACAGCCCACGCTAACACACACACACACACACACACACACACATACTGCCCACTCTAACACACACACACACACACACACATACTGCCCACTCTAACACACACACACACACACACACACACACACACATACACACACACACACACACACACACACACACAGCCCACTCTAACACACACACACACACACACACACACACACAGCCCACTCTGACACACACACACACACACACACACACACACACTCACACACAGCCCACTCTAACACACACACACACACACACACACACAGCCCACTCTGACACACACACACACACACACACACACACACACACACACACACACATACACACACACACACACACACACACACACACACACACACACACATTTAGCTGTAAATGCATTTGTTCTGAGACGTACACCGAAGTTAGGTCATTTGATGTAAGCTTGGGGTCCCTAACCCTGGACACAAGGTCTGGTGGTCTGTGTTCACCTTAAATTACACGACCAACTCAGACTCTCAAAAGCAGATTAGGTGAGTTAACTGTGTAATTAACTCTTTGAAGGGATCAATTAAGAGCCGAGTAACAGTGAAAATCAGCAGATCCAGGAGCAACGCTGGAAACAGAATCGATGGTCTGTTATTCGACTGCAGATTTCTCTCTGTTGTAAATCTGTAAATCACTGATCGTTGTGTCTGGCCGTAGAGAAAGTCTGGCAGTTGGGGAAGTGGCTAAGGACTTGTTAAAATGTATTTTAAGTTAATTTTATGTATTAATTTTATCTCTTGGAACCTTTAGCTTTTGTCTGTTAGTCTGTTCTGTATTCTTTTCTTGTAATCGGGGCTTCACTGAGAAGGAGGCTCACGGTGTCTCAGTGTGATGCCCCCGTATTAATAAAAGTTATAACTGAGTTTATCAACTGGAAGGTTGTTGGTTTTCACATTCGGGTTTTGGACGGTGAAGACGTGAGCCTGCACCGTGTGGCCCGGCGATAAGACTAATGAGATTTACGTTACAGTACCACCATTTAGCAGAGCGACTCACACAACATTTTACACAGCATTTATACACTGCATCCATTTATACAGCTGGATTTATACTGAAGCAGTGCAGGTTACAGCCTGTAGGATACAAGGCCAGCACCTTACCCCCTTATACGACACGGCCGTCCAAACTTTACTGATTCCTTCAGAGAAGCAAGCAGAAGGTGACTGGAGAAAGAGCGGGGTGCGGCTGTTAAATAAACCAGCCCTCGATCCACCTTTGGAGTGCTTGTTTCTTCTCTCCGTCGCTTTCGTTGAAGACGGGGAGTTTCGTGCTTGGCTGGCGATATTACGGGGTACGCCTCGTTCCCCGTTCCTTTCCCAGGTACTGTTTGATTCATGAGCCGTGCATTTTTAACGGTGCGTTATGAACGCCTGACCCGTTTTGTGACAGAAAGGTTTTTGACGTTTTGACGGCCGAGTGGCTGAATCTCCGAAGCTTGCTCTTTTTGCCTCCGGAAAAGACAGTTTTAGGGGGTAATGCCCTGGCCCGTCAGGGATGCTCTACGCGGTCAAATGTGGGACACTTCTCCTCTCCTTTTAACCCCGCATAGCTAATCAGAAATTTAAAAAAAATACTCAGGGTTCAGCACGGTCGAAAATATAAAAGCTGCGCATGTTCAAGTGCTGGTGGCATTTGGTCAGCAGAAGCAGAAACTCTGGGGAGTTTCGGGTCTGAGCCCTGATATGGTGTTAGATACTATGTAGTCTGTAGGCAATCAGAGCATTCATTTAGTCAGGAAAATGGCAAGCATTGTTGGGCTGAATGGCCCTGTTCTCGTCATTATGTTATGCTGTGTTATGGTCTAAATTTAGATGCACCTTAACAGAGTGTATGTACAAATAGAAGTACGTACAGACAGTACACAAGCACTTAAAAAAGCATAGCCTTTTGCTATGATTGTAAATATATTGTAAATGTAATTACATAAAGCACATCGCTTTCGATATATATCATATTTTCTGTTGTAAGTGTGCATAGCTGATTATAATATGTCACATATCGCAGCGTGTGCTGTGCATATTGTAGGGTACGCGTATTCTTTGCGATAGTTGTATATAGCTAATTACAAGATGTCACATATTGTAGGGTACTCCAGGCCATATGTCTGATTACTCGGTTCTGTAATCTCGTCCTCGTTTCCCTCCCGTGGCCCATATGCGCTCGTATGTGCTTTCATCGCCACGGTAACACCGACGGCTTCGTTGCCCCCACCTCCTGCGCTGTAAGGCCAGCCGGCCAATTAATGCCCGCGGTTATGTGCCTGCTTACCATTATCATGCATAACCAAAACACAGTAAATATAACTATTATATTCTTCTTCTTTACTGATTGTGTACATTATCTGTCATTGGTATATGATCTATTTTTATCAGTGCTGTGTATTAGTTATTACAGTATAACAGAATATACTTTTATCAGTGCTGTGTATTAGTTGTTGGAGTATAACATAATATACTTTTATCAGTGCTGTGTATTAGTTATTACAGTATAACATAATATACTTTTATCAGTGCTGTGTATTAGTTATTAGAATATAACAGAACTTACTTTTGTCCGCACTGCTTCGTAGTTCATTTTTTCTTTCGTGTACCCATAGTCATAACTGGCCATATTTACTTTTCCCCTAACCCTAATCAGGGTTTCTACATGATTTATGCATTGATTTTGTCATCTAAAATATATATTTAGCATCATACTCTGTGTATTTTTTATTTTTCCCGTGGCCATATTTGGATGTTTCCGGACGATTCTGATAATCCTGGACGACGCGATCAATCCCTTTGTTGTTCAGTGTTGAGTGTTTTTGGCGGGAAAAGTGTAGGGGGGGACATATGTTCCCCTCGTCCCGCGCGGGGCGCCAGGCCTAAATCCCGCGAGATATAATCAATACTGCACGGGGGAGATTAATGAAGCGAGCGAGGCGATTGGTCGAGGCGTATCGGAGATCGATGGCGGAGTCAGGGAGGCGGCTTTGTGAAGTCTAAAGCAGATTTTGCCGATCGGATTTCTCCCCTAATCTCGCTCCAGCAGGACGTTGTTAGGTGTCAACAACGGGATAAGGCCAAACTCTCGGGTGATCCCAACACCCACGGGGGCGCGGGGGGGGTGGTGGTGTTGGGGACGGGGCTCCCTATAATTAATATTTTTAAAACATTTTTTGTTTATTTTGTGAAGCAGGGGGAGGGAGGCTAGTCGTGCTGTGGGACCTTCAGTATTGTTTTCTTGGTTGTGTTTTGTTTGGGGCAAGAGGGGCGCGTAATCAGTGAGAAGGCGACGCCTCCATCTGCCCCGCCTCCTAGATTTGCCCAGCGTCAGATTAACGTCCCGGGTTCTCGTAAATCCCACCCCCTCCATGGGAGGGGGGACGGGGGGGGGGGGGACGTGTCCGAGCTGATGACGGGGCGGTATATAAGGTCCTCTCGCCCGCGCCTCTGGCCATGCCTGAGCAGTGCGCCAGCTCCCCGGAGGGTCTATGAGTTCGGATGGCGGCCGTCTGCGTCCCCGCTACAGGCCCATCCCGGACACATCGCGGGACGGTCCCGCCCCACGCTTAAGAAGGGCTTCGTTACCGGGCCTGCTTTTTTAAAAACGTGCTCTTATTTTGAAATTTTTCTTTTATCGCTATTTTTTTAAAACTTTATTTTTTCGAGGCGGAGGGCTTCTGTGCCGGAGGCCGGGATGAACTACCTCATCTCGGAAATGTACGACATGTCCAGCTCGGGGGGCGCGGGGTACCCCCAGACCATGGGCGGCGAGTACTGCATGTTTGGGGGTGACGGTCCTGGGTTTGAGCCCCTCCCCTCGATGCCGATGCCCCTGCACCACCATCCCCAATACCCCCACCACCCCCCGTCCTGCATGGAGCAGGCCTGGCCTTCGGCCACGCCCTACGCCTGCGGTTACCCCGGCGACCACCCGCCGTTCAAGAGCGAGTTCTGCTCCATGGAGGTGCCCCTGGCGCCGTACGGGTCACCCGATTGCTACGGCGACGGCAAGCCCGACTTCTCCTACTTGCAGTGGATGGAGATTCCCGGCAAGAAAGGTAGGGAGAGCGACCGGAATACGACCGGAATGTTTCCGGAACGCGACCGGAATGTTTCCGGAATTTGACCGGAATTTGACCGGAATACGACCGGAGCACATCCACAAAGCGGCTAAATTGTGACCGTTACGCGAGCAGATCATAACCGAAATCGCCAGATGAATGCAGTACCGGCTGCGGATGTTATTCTGGGGGGTTTGGGGGCCGGTGGACGGGTTAGGGCTCAGGACATGGTCCGGGTCGAAGGAGGTCACGGATGTGTGAACTCTTGAGCGCTAATTTGAGGATGTCGGTTTGAGATTTGGTGATTCGGCGGGTGCGGTTTTGGTCGCTCTGAAACGCGATATGCTGGAGCGGGTCGTCGCGTTTTGTGATGGTGTCGTGGTCTCCCCCCTCCCGGCTGCAGGGTGAACATTAAAACCATGTTTGTGCAAAAATGCATTTAGAGTCCAGGACAGACGGGTGCAGCTTAAGGAATAGCACCAAGTCCCACTGTACCTTTCAGCTGTGCTATTATGCTATTAGTATCATTAGCTTGGCTAACCCTGTCCATACAGGGTGAATTTTGCTATCAATATCATTAGCTAGGCTAACGCCGGCCATACAGGGTGAATTATGCTTACGGTATCATTAGCTAGGCTAACGTTGGCCATACAGGGTGAATTATGCTTACGATATCATTAGCTAGGCTAATGCTGGCCGTACAATGTGAATTATGCTAACAGTACCATTAGCTAGACTAATCCTGTCCATAGAGTGTGAATTAGCTAGGCTAACCCTATCCATACAGGGTTAATTATGCTTACAGTACCATTAGCTAAGCTATTGCAGGCTGTACATGATGAATTGTGCTTACTAGCTCATTAGGCCATAGTTTTTTCAGTAAGGAAAAGATCCCTCCCTCTCCCTCAAAGATCAATTCAATTAAAATATCATAGACAAATAATGCATATTAATGTGCATATTAATGCCTGTACTGCACGAGTGTGTGTGAATGAATTCAGTAGAAGTTACGGGATTAACTTTAATTAAATTCTGGGCTGTATAGACCCTTGAGATTCATGATGTTTTTTCAGTCCTTTCTGTTTTTTTGTGTAAAATATTTTGTGAAGATGCTGGTGCTCATTATTTCCTGAATTCCAGACAGTGCATTTAAAAATGAATTTATTTATTTATTATTATATTTTGTTATTTTCTTTTAAAATGCACCTTCAATTGTGAAGTATGAGGCAGCTTCTGTGTCCAGGAATAAATCCCTGTTTGTTCTTTGTTTTTGTTTGGGTTGTAATTGTACAGTTGGGTGGCATGTATGTAAATATGTAAAGATGCTGGTGCTGCTTGTTTGGGTTGTAATTGTACAGTTGGGCGGTATGTATGTAAATGTGTAAAGATGCTGGTGCTGCTTGTTTGGGTTGTAATTGTACAGTTGGGCGGTATGTATATATAAATATGCAGAGATGCTGATGTTCACTGTTTGACCTGTCAGGGTACATACCAAGTTACCTGGACAAGGACGAGTTGTGCGTGGTGTGTGGGGACAGAGCGACAGGCTACCATTACCGCTGCATTACCTGCGAAGGCTGCAAGGTAACTGCAGCTCAGCTGAGCGACACCTGAGTCACACCTGTCTTCACCTGCGCTACACCTGTACCCACCTGAGTCACACCTGTCTTCACCTGTGGTACACCTGTACCCACCTGAGTCACACCTGTCTTCACCTGTGCTACATCTGTACTTACCTGAGTCACACCTGTCTTCACCTGTGCTACACCTGTACTCACCTGAGTCACACCTGTCCTCACCTGTGCTACACCTGAGTCACACCTGTCTTCACCTGTGCTACACCTGTACTCACCTGAGTCACACCTGTCTTCACCTGTGCTGCACATGTACTCACCTGAGTCACATCTGAGTCACACCTGTCCTCACATAAGCTGCACCTGATCGTCACCTTATCCATATTAAAGTCATAAGTCATGCTGTCAGTTATCCTGATGTAAACGATAAATAAATAACTTTGCAGGTAAATTAAACTCAGTAAACGATATATTACCAAACAAAATGATCTTGGTGCGAATCCCCCGAAACTCTGGTAAGAAAGTGAAGGCACCAAGGCAAAAATGCTTTTCTCTTCTTTTTAATGTTCTCTTTGTTCTTTAGTCTTTCTAAACAGAGCCTTACAATAAAACAATGTTAAATTGTAAAGCGCTTTGGATAAAAGCGCTATATAAATGCAGTCCATTTACCATTTACCATTTAGCCGAAGCCTTTTTCAGGGATATTTTATCGTACTGCTCCGTTTAGATCGACTAAAGAACATAAACTAATAGACTAACATCTCCAGGCAAGAGCTGATAAATAATTAGGTGAGCAGATAAAATGGACGCACGTTTGGAAAAGCTGCTGATCTCCTTCTGTTTGCTTTTCCTCTCCGCCTCGAGGGTTTTTTCCGACGGACGATTCAGAAGAACCTGAACCCGACGTACGCTTGCAAGTACGAGGCCAAGTGCGTCATCGACAAGGTCACCAGGAACCAATGCCAGGAATGCCGCTTCAAGAAGTGCATCGCCGTCGGCATGGCGACGGACTGTGAGTCAACCAACCGCCCCCCCCCACTACGACTACTACTATAAATGCTACTACTCTTATTATTATTGTTATTATTGTTATTATTGTTGTTATCATCATCATCAGGGATGGGGTCAGTTGCATTTCAGCTAATTCAATTTGTCTGCGAGGATCTTTCTTCAGTTAAATTACATTTCCGTTGATTTGCTGAACTGGCTGAACTGAAATTCAGCTCTGTAAATGACCACAGCACTGGGGTATTGTTAGTGCTGTTGTGAAGACGTGATCACATGACAAACGTTTCAGCAAACATGGGTTTTAAGATTAGTGACCCCCGCACCCCCCCCCCCCTTCCCCCCAAAGTGCAGCAGTGTAAATATTCCAAAAATGATTCATAGTCAGCTTGTCGTCTGCACCATCATATAACGTCCTTCCTGTAATTTTACCACTAATTTGGCAATGGCTAATTTTTTGTACTGCAACTCCAAAATAATCCAGTGTTTTTGAGTTTGTTTCCGTTTCCCTTGGGAACCAGTAATATCGCTCAATGACCACTGAAAAAATAACATTTTGGGTTTTTTTTACTTTGTTTTTAAAGTTAAAAAGGTGAGCGTTGCAGAACACGCTGAACAGAAACTTACAGTATTACCTTGATGTTTTTTTGTTTTGCTGTTACTGTGTTTTCACCGTGAGGACTGAATTAAGAGCACTGTCCATTTGTGTTTCAAAAGAGCATTTCGTCCTCAGTTTGTGTTTTTTGGCCCCAATCCCGCATTACAAAACTGCATTTTAAAAGCTCAGTTGCCGACTGTTAGTTGTGCGTGATTGTTACACATTAGCTACACGGTAGTAACGCAGCTATGAAGCCGCTGCTCCTCGTGAGTGGGATCACGGAGACGAGTGCTGGTTTCCTGTCTGAGCAGGAACGTGTCTTCATCTCTTTTAAGCGGACTGAACCGTTTACCGTTGTCATTCAAGGTTCCCGTGGTCCTTTGAAAATCTTAAAAAAGAGGAGCTGCTTGAATTTCGAATGTCTGAAATCCGAGGTTCTCAGAGTGGATTGGACTTCTCCTTGAATTTGTTCCCTGTTGGGTTACGTGTTTTTTTTTTTTTTTTTTTGTTTTAACTCCGAAGAAAAGTTCCAGATTGCTGAGAATTCAGTGCTGACCTATTACTAAACCTCGTTAGAACATTACGTGCGTTCGATTGCAATTGTTCCCCTGCTGGAGAAAGGCTTTGAGAGCAGAGATTATGAAACCAGTCGAGTGTAGGACGGATAATGGCTCAGTTCAGCTGAGTGGTCCAGTGACCATGAAAGTTCCTTGTCACAGAACCACTAGGCTCTGCATATGGGGGCTAAGTGAGTGCAGGTGTACCGAGCGTGCATCGCTGCTGGGTCCACAGCCGGTTCGCAGGGTTCGTGTGTGCTGGGTTTGTGCTAGCATCGTGCTAGATTTGGGTTAGCGCTGTGTTGGGTTTGTGTTAGCATTGGGTAAGGTTTGGGTTAGCATTGTGCTGAGACTGGGTTCCCTGTCTGTTTTGTTTGGGTTAGCATTGGAATAGGTTTGGATTACCAGAGTGCTGGGTTTGGGTTAGCACTGAGCTAGATTTAGGTTAGCATAGTGCTAGGTTTGGGTTAACTGTGTGTTTTGTTTGGGTTAGCGGTGTGCTAGGTTTGGGTTAGCATAGTGCTAAGTTTGGGATAGCAGCATGCTAAGTTTGGGTTAGCACTGAGCTAGATTTAGGTTAGCATTGTGCTAGGTTTGGGTTAGCAGTATGCTAAGTTTGGGTTAGCACTGAGCTAGATTTAGGTTAGCATTGTGCTAGATTTAGGTTAGCATTGTGCTAGGTTTGCTTGATTTTAAAAGGAACCCCTTTTTGCGCGGTTCCTCGCTCGTCTCCCTCCGCCTCGCAGTGGTGCTGGATGACAGCAAGAGGCTGGCCAAGCGCCGGCTGATCGAGGAGAACCGGGAGCGGCGGCGGAGGGTGGAGCTGCAGAGGAGCGTCTGGGACAGGCCGGAGCCCACGCCCGAGGAGTGGGAGCTCATCCACCTGGTCACCGAGGCCCACATGGCAACAAACGCCCAGGGCAACCACTGGAAGCAGAAACGCAAGTTCCTGGTGAGGCTTCCTGCGCCAAGGGGCTCAGGGTCGCCTCTGATTCGCTGTTGCATTGACCACCCCCCCCCCCCCCCCCCGCCTCTCCCTGGCTCCACCCCCTTTCATGCCTACTTCCACCAAACCCTGCCCCAAACCCCGCCCTAGCCCCGCCCCTGCCACGCCCGTTCTCATGCCGCTGTCCTGACGTTAACCTCTCCCTGTGTTTTTGTATTTTTGTAGAGCTGGGGGGATGTAGAGGACTATTGGATGCTGTTTCTCCCACAGAACAGCAATAACTAACGGAACCTCTCTCTCCTTTTATTATTTGTATTTTTTTTTTATCTTGTTTTGGTCTGGTTTTTTTGTCATTTGTGAATTCACTACATTTTTTGTTTTTTCCCTCCCCCTTCCTTCCTTCCTCCTCGTCTTCCTCCTCATTTCCCTCCTCCTCCTCATTCTCCTCCCTCTCCCAGCGCTGTTCTAAAGCTAATAAACGAAATATGTGTTAATATTCTTTGTGATTCTCTTGTTTTTCCCCTCTCTCTGTTTCCCTTTATCTGTCTGTCTGTCTGCCTCTGTTGTACAATGTTCTCACCTGTACCTGTCCAGGTGCTAACACCTTTCTGTCTATGTGTCTGTATGTGTGTATAATCTGTAATTGTATCCTGCCGATCTGGGGACACTGTTGACACAGAGGTGGGGTTTCCGTGGTGAAATTTCAAAAGGCGCGACCAAGCGAATCGCAAACAAGCCGCAAGTTTTGATTTCCATTGTGGAGAATTGGCCTACCACATCAAAACTCTCTTACACAAGCCTGGAATCGGCCAAAGCTGACGGGGTTACTGTGAGAAATATAATACCCGTGAATGCGCTTTTTCTTCGTTTTATTTTTGCTTTATAGCTTGAGCCTAAATCCTTCCTATGGAACCTCCACCACTTAAAATACTGACATGTTTTTAACCACCCCCCCCCCTTCTCTTTTTCTGTCTCTGTCTCCCTCTCTCAAAATTCAAAATGCTTTATTGGCATGAAATACATTTGTGAATAAGTGTACACATAGAAATACAAAAAGACATTAAAGCATGAACATTAATTGAACCGAACAATTTTTATATCTGTTTAACAACAGACACTATGATAAAACATTTAAAAAATTAAAAATAATAATAATAGCAATGCAAAAGCGAAAATAAGTTCATACTAATAATAATAATTAATACATTTATAAATTATATTAATACATTTGGTGGTCAATCATTTTTCCTCAAATTATGGCTGTCTCTCTCTCCCAATCTCTCCCTCTTTCTCTCTCTCTCCCCGTCTCCCTGTCTCCCTCTCTCTATCTTTCTCTCTCCCTGTCTCTGTCCCTGTCTCCCAGTGTCTCTCCCTGTCTCCCTGTTTCTCTCTCTCTGTCTCTCCCTCTCTCTCTCCCCCTCTCCCTGTCCCTGTCTCTGTCCCGAGTGCTGTCTTGTTGAGATTAACGCTGTCTTGTCTCTAGTTTGGCTTGACGCTGGGCTGTGCACTGATGGTTCACCATGCCTGTTGATTGCTCAACAGGAGGAAGAGACAATGCTACTTAATGAAATAACATGTAATTTATTCTGTGCTTCTGACCAGAGCGACGTTCGAGTGGCCGAATGCAAGGTAAGCGGCCCAAGTAGCTCCGCGTTATTTTTTATTATTTTTTATTATTTTTAAAAAGCAGAAACACTGTTCTTCTCTCCACACCTCTCTCCCACACACTCGCTCTCTCTCTCTCTCCCACACACTCGCTCTCTTGCTCTCTCATGCTCTCTCTCTCGCCCACACTCTCCCCCTCCCTCTCTCTCTTGCTGTTTCTCTCTCGCCTACACTCTCCCTCTCCCTCCCTCTCTCTCTCCCTCTCTCGTGGGCACAGAAGAGATTCTGAGAGCTTCGATGAGAGCGCCCTGTGTGTGCTGTCTGCAGGTGTCTGTTAGAGCATTTGGGAGTAGTGCGGTATTTTGGGGTTTTGAGTTTGAGGGGTTTCGGGGGGGTTATGACGTGAGATGTAACATTTGCTTTCTGTATCGTGAACGCAATTATCAAAAATGTTTTTTTTAAATGTGAAAAAATTGTTCTAAATTTAAATTAAAAAAACTTTAGCCAGGGCCATCGTTCACTTCCTGACACCACCTAACCTCTCTCACTGCTTTGCACGTGTGACAAGGAAAAGCTTTTGTGACATCACCGCCATCGCCTCGGTGACCGTCGGAACCTTGCGCTCCCTCGGGTTCTGAGCCCCGCCTCTCCCTGTTGTTGCAGGCGGAGGACATTGGTCAAGCCCCCATCCTCAGTGCCCCAGAGGGGAACAAGGTGGACATAGAGGCCTTCAGTCAGTTCACTAAAATCATCACCCCGGCCATCACCCGGGTGGTGGACTTTGCCAAAAAGCTCCCCATGTTCTGTGAGGTAAGAGGGTCTGGGTGGCGATACGCACGCGTCTCTCCGTCTCTCCCTCTCTCTCTCTCCCCCCCCCCCCTCTCTCTTTCTCTCTGTCTCCCATCTCCCTCTCCCCCCCCCCCCCCAGATCGTCCTGCTGAAGGGGTGCTGTATGGAGATCATGTCACTCAGCCGCCCCCCCCCTCCGTCTCTCTCTCTCTCTCTCTCCCCCTCTCTCTCTCTCTCTCTCCAGCTCCCCTGTGAGGACCAGATCGTCCTGCTGAAGGGCTGCTGCATGGAGATCATGTCCCTGAGTCTCTCTCTCTCTCTCTCCCCCTCTCTAGCTCCCCTGTGAGGACCAGATCGTCCTGCTGAAGGGGTGCTGCATGGAGATCATGTCGCTGAGTCTCTCCCTCTCTCTCTCTCTCTCTCTCCCCCTCTCTCTCTCTCTCTAGCTCCCCTGTGAGGACCAGATCGTCCTGCTGAAGGGGTGCTGCATGGAGATCATGTCACTGAGTCTCTCTCTCTCTCTCTCTCTCTCTCTCTCTCTCTCCCCCTCTCTCTCTCTCTCTCCCCCCCCCTCTCTCTCTCTCTCTCCCTCTCCCTCCCTCTCTCTCTCTCCCCCCCTCTCTCCAGCTCCCCTGTGAGGACCAGATCGTCCTGCTGAAGGGCTGCTGCATGGAGATCATGTCACTGAGTCTCTCTCTCTCCCTCTCTCTCTCTCTCTCTCCCCCCCCTCTCTCTCTCTCTCTCTCCCCCCCTCTCTAGCTCCCCTGTGAGGACCAGATCGTCCTGCTGAAGGGGTGCTGTAAGGAGATCATGTCACTGAGTCTCTCCCCCCCTCTCTCTCTCTCTCTCTCTCTCTGTAGCTCCCCTGTGAGGACCAGATCGTCCTGCTGAAGGGGTGCTGCATGGAGATCATGTCACTGAGTCTCTCTCTCTCTCTCTCTCTCTCTCTCCCCCTCTCTCTCTCTCTCTCCCCCTCTCTCTCTCTCTCTCTCTAGCTCCCCTGTGAGGACCAGATCGTCCTGCTGAAGGGCTGCTGCATGGAGATCATGTCTCTGAGTCTCTCTCTCTCTCTCTCTCTCTCTCTCTCTCTCCCCCTCTCCCTCTCTCTAGCTCCCCTGTGAGGACCAGATCGTCCTGCTGAAGGGGTGCTGCATGGAGATCATGTCTCTGAGTCTCTCTCTCTCTCTCTCCCCCCTCCCCCTCTCTCTAGCTCCCCTGTGAGGACCAGATCGTCCTGCTGAAGGGGTGCTGCATGGAGATCATGTCTCTGAGTCTCTCTCTCTCTCTCTCTCTCTCTCTCTCTCTCCCCCTCTCCCTCTCTCTCTCTCTCTCTCTCTCTCCAGCTCCCCTGTGAGGACCAGATCGTCCTGCTGAAGGGCTGCTGCATGGAGATCATGTCGCTGCGGGCGGCGGTGCGCTACGACCCGGAGAGCGAGACGCTAACGCTGAACGGCGAGATGGCGGTCACGCGCGGCCAGCTGAAGAACGGCGGCCTGGGCGTGGTCTCCGACGCCATCTTCGACCTGGGCGTGTCCCTGTCCGCCTTCAACCTGGACGACTCGGAGGTGGCGCTCCTGCAAGCCGTCATTCTCCTGAGCTCGGGTGAGGCTCCGCCCCCCTGTGCGCGCGCGCGGGACTGTGTGTGTGTGTCTGAATGTGAGCAACTGTGTATGTGTGTGTGTGTGTGTGAGTGTGTGAGTGTACGTGTGAGTGTGTGAGTGCGTGTGTGAGTGAGTGTATGTGAGTGTGTGAACAGGTGTGTGTGTATGTGTAATGTGTGTGTGTGCATGTATGTGTGCTTTGTGTGTGTGTGTGTGTGTGTGTGTGCTTATCACATACTCTAGTCTTTTCCTTCTGCTTCAGACATTGAGGGTCTGGAACATAGTTCCCTGATAAATTCTGGAAAACTTGGCAAAAGCGGGAAAAGCGTGATCGGACTTCCGGGAATTCCCAGCGGGGGAGAAACGCTGGTTCCTGTGCTGCCCCCCCCAGGGCCGCCCGCTCAGAACCGCCAGCCTCGCTCGTCCTTCCGAGGCACGGATTAAAATCCGAAAAAGGCCCACGCGGGGCGACTACGAGCCTGGGGGGGGGGGGGGGCGGGGGGGCGCACCACAGCTGTTCTTCTCCTCTTCCGGTAAACGAGTCCGGGGAGCGATGCTGCAGTGGGGGGGGGCGCGCGGGGGGGGCGGGGGGCTTTAATCCTCTGGCCCCTTCTGTGTGGAGATTATCGGGGATTTCACCGGCCGCGCCGAAGGAAAACCTTCTAATGATATGATTGTGCAGAGATTACGCCGCTGGCCCCGATCAATAACCAAACACTAAATTACACGTCTCCTAACCTCTTAAAAGATTAGGCGTTTGTGCTTGCCTGCTGTTGCCTATTTCCGTTGTTTTTTTTTTTTTGGGGGGGGGGGGTGTTTCTGGGTCGTGGCGACTCTGGGGCGTGCTGCTCTTCTTCGGAGCGGCTGCTGTACGAGCGCTTGCCCCACGCCTCCCCCCCCCCCCACCGCATCATGCGTTAGCTTCATGAGCCTGGCGACACCCCCGGGAGGGAGGCACCGTCGGTTGCCGTGCGGAGAAGGAGAGAGAGAGAGAGAGAGAGCACACCCACACCGAAACGAAAACGAACCCCTCACGGGGTTCCGGGGGAACAAACAAAATATAAAAACTAAAACAACAAACTAAAACAACAAAGACGAAAGAAAGTACAGCGGCAGCTTTTCAGCTGGCCAGCTCCTCCCACTTTTCAGTGGCAGGTCCCTTTTGTGCGCTGACAGATAAAACTCAAACTCGCTCTCTCTCTCAGTGTGTACTCCCGGTCTCGGCCCCAAACTGTGGAGAGGAGCACACCTTTAAAGACCTGGGCTGATTGGTTAACCCAACCCAGGTGTGTGTGCTCTCTCCACCAGCCGCCGTTGCCAAGACCAATCCAGTTCACCGCCAGACCAGAATGTTATGAGTTATGAGTGCTAGCATTGGTAGCTCTGTGTTTTCTGTGATATCACAGTGCATTAGCACTACAAATTGGTGCTGTAAGTTAGCGCTATGAGTGCTAGCATTGGTAGCTCTGTGTTTTCTCTCTGAGTTAGCATTATGAGTGCTAGCATTGGTAGCTCTTGTGTTTTCTCTCTGAGTTAGCATTATGAGTGCTAGCATTGGTAGCTCTGTGTTTTCTCTCTGAGTTAGCGCTATGAGTGCTAGCATTGGTAGCTCTGTGTTTTCTCTCTGAGTTAGCACTATGAGTGCTAGCATTGGTAGCTCTGTGTTCTCTCTGAGTTAGCGCTATGAGTGCTAGCATTGGTAGCTCTTGTGTTTTCTCTCTGAGTTAGCGCTATTAGTGCTAGCATTGGTAGCTCTGTGTTTTCTCTGTGGGTTAGCATTATGAGTGCTAGCATTGGTAGCTCTGTGTTTCCTCTCTGAGTTAGCGCTATGAGTGCTAGCATTGGGAGCTCTGTGTTTTCTCTGTGGGTTAGCACTATGAGTGCTAGCATTGGTAGCTCTGTGTTTTCTCTGTGAGTTAGCATTATGAGTGCTAGCATTGGTAGCTCTTGTGTTTTCTCTCTGAGTTAGCATTATGAGTGCTAGTATTGGTAGCTCTGTGTTTCCTCTCTGAGTTAGCGCTATTAGTGCTAGCATTGGTAGCTCTTGTGTTTTCTCTGTGGGTTAGCGCTATGAGTGCTAGCATTGGTAGCTCTTGTGTTTTCTCTGTGGGTTAGCGCTATGAGTGCTAGCATTGGTAGCTCGTGTTTTCTCTGTGGGTTAGCGCTATGAGTGCTAGCATTGGTAGCTCGTGTTTTCTCTGTGGGTTAGCGCTATTAGTGCTAGCATTGGTAGCTCATGTTTTCTCCATGTTATCACAGTGCAGTAGGCCTACAGGTTGGCGCTGTGAGTTAGCGGGCAGCGCCCTCACCTCCTCCGTCTTTCTCCCGCCGTGTGCAGACCGGCCGGGCCTGAGCAGCGTGGACCGGATCGAGCGCTGCCAGGAGGACTTCCTCCTGGCCTTCGAGCACTACATCAACTACCGCAAACACAAGGTGCCGCACTTCTGGCCCAAGCTCCTGATGAAGGTGACGGACCTGCGCATGATCGGGGCCTGCCACGCCAGCCGCTTCCTGCACATGAAGGTGGAGTGCCCCACCGAACTCTTCCCCCCCCTCTTCCTGGAGGTGTTTGAGGACTGACGGTACGGGACACGACCCCCCACCCCCCTCCAAAAAAAACTCTGAAGCACTACTGTCGATTCATTCCATACCGTAGGAGTAGCGTCAGGCCTAGTCTTGGATGGAACCATTCCTACAAATGCGGGTACATGTGAATAGCAATTTTATTTTATTTTTTTTGTGTTGTTTTTTTTTTTGGGGTATTTGATTTAGTGTTTTTTTGTGTAAATTTATCTTCTTTGTATCCTTGTTGTTTTTTATTTTTTATTTTTATTTTGTCTGTGCTTACGTGATTGTTTTAGAACTTGGTCGTTCGCTAGCCAATGTCATGCCAGTGACTTTTCAGTTTTCAGTTGCACCTGAAAAAAAAACAAAAGTACCGTTTCCAAAAAGAGCGAGAAAAAGATAAAAGAGAGAAAAAAAAAACAGAAGGCATGTTTCCCGCCCTCCCACTGCTCTTGGTCGCCTCTTCAACCGAAAACAAACAGAAAACAGGTACTACTCCTCAGTTGTTGTCAATGTTTTACAGTGAAGCTAGCTTTGTAATGTTGAATTTAGGGATTTTTTTTAAGGTTTGTTATTGGCTGGAAAACAGTGGAATCCTCTTGGATGCTGCCATTCTGGACTTCAGGTGAACACACACAAACACACACTCACACACACACAAACACATACAGACACAGACATACATACACAGACACACAAACACACACACAGACACAAACACACACATACATAGACACACATACACAGACACACACGTGCACGCACACACACGCACGCACGCACACACACACACACACAAACACACACAGACAGACACACACACATGCACACACACACACATGCATCATGACTGCACCCACATCGATGGCACATTTTTTTATTCTGTTTGTTTCCACGGTCAGGCACACGTACGTTTTTTTTCCGGTCTTTTCCAGATAAAAGCGCATTCTCTGTTCCACTCACCACCAGTCAAGGAACAGACAGCATCAGCGAAGGAGCCGGCCAACTCACTTAAAATTCACTTCTGTTGAAAGATTTCTCTTGTTTGGTGCCAAAAAAATAATGTAAAAAATGTGTTTTTCTTTTTTTTTTTAATAGACAGAATAATGGATCATATTCTGTTCTGGGGTCCAGGAAGTTTGACTCGACTGGACCCGGTTTGTAAAGGGACATTTTAGGATGTGGGTTCCACGGTCCCCACACACGGTACCGTCGGAACCCTGCTCTGTTTGTCCCTCTTTGTGTGCCGTAGCTGTGCAGCAGTGTGGCCCCCTCAGGCAGCCGGCTGGGGGTCCCCCCAACTTTTGATGTCCCCTTAAATGAACACGGCGACTGAGGACCGCCCCCCCCCCACTCCCCCCCCCACCCCCCCCACCTCAGTAAAAAGGGGCGGGGCAGTTTTGGGACGCTTTTTATCGCGCCCACTCACGGAAACCTGTCTAACATGTGACTTCACAGCGTGCAGCTATTCAGTGCAATATGAACACCACACAATTTACATTTCAAGTCTTAAGTTCAAAACTTAAGTTTAAGAAAAATACTTTTTTTCAGGAGATTTCGTAAAGTAGATATTTTAGAGCGCCCCCCCCCCCACCCCACCCCACTCCACTCCAGGAAGCTCCTAAGCAGGCCAATCACCAGTTGGCTGCACAGTTTCGTCTGCGTCTTACAGGAATTCACATTTCACGTTAACTTAAGCAGTACGCACGGAGGTGGTGCTTCTCCTAGCACTGGCTGCTGCTTGTAAATGTTGATGAAAGAGGAAGAGAGATCCTCACTCTAGATTTTGAGCGGATGTGACATCGGACCGGACGCAGACTGACGTGCACGAATAGTGTTGTTTTTTTGTTTGTTTGTTTTTTTCTATATTCATTCGAGTCTCGGTTGTTTTGTTCTTAAACCGTTTGTACCTGTCCTTCTCCAGAACCGTTACAAAAAAAAAAAAAAGAACCAAGAAACGTCCGATCGTTACGACGACGTGTACTTTAATCATTCACGCAAACACACTCCCTCACACACACACACACACACACACACACACATACGCACAGAGAAAACGGTCAAGCTTTTTTTCGGCGAAAGGATGTTTTCGGGACGTTTATTCCCCGTGAGTTAGCGCTGGGCTAGCCGCAGCATCAGCGGCAGCGGCGGCACATTTTCGGGGGTGTTTGAAAGGGTCTGGCCTTCGCCACTCACAGTTAACCCTCTCTGTCTCATGGACATTGCACAGACAATCAGCTTTAGGCCAGAGAGAGCCCCAAGCCCTGAGTCACCATGGCAGCAAAGGGGGAGGGGGGGGTCCTTGGCCATGCCCCCACAGTCTGACAAGGGGGTGGGGGGGGGGGAATTAATGTTGATGAAAGAATGTTATAGTCTGTATACGTATTTTTTTTTAACAATGCGCCATTGTGGATATTTGCTCTTACAAACTGTGGGTGTGCTACTCGGTGTTTAAAAAAAAAAACAAACAAAAAAAAAAGAATACATTTAAAAAGCATTAAAAAGCTATAAGTATATTTATATATTATTATATATATAAATATACAAGGCTTCTAAATATTTTACAGTATAAAGGAAAAGTCGTATATTTTCAGAATGGTGATATTTTTACAGATGTTATATGCCTACAATGAAACATTTTGCGGTTTCACGGACGTGACAAAAACAAGTTTTCTCAGAGGCGCAAATGGTGTACCGATGAGAGAAAATAACAGAAATTGTAATTACGAATTATGATATTCATATGCAGCCCTGTTTTCAGCGTAACTTCCACCATTCCAAGAGCGAGACTTTAGAAGCACTGTGCTTTCTCTGGTCCGGAGGGAATCCCACAGGCCACGCTCTAGACTGACCTTGCAGTTTGACAGAAGAGCAGCCCTGATCTCAAACATTCAGTCCCTCAAATTAGGCAGTTCTCCTCTCCGTCTCCCTCCTCCTCTCCCTCTCTGTCTCTCTCTCTCCATCTCCCTCTGCCTGTCCCTCTCCTGCTCTGTCTCTCTCCCTCTGTCTCCCTCCCTCTCCTGCTCTCCATCTCTCCCCCTCTCTGTCTCTCTCTCATCTCCCTCCCTCTCTCCGTCTCTCTCCCCCCTCTCTCTCTCTCCATCTCCCTCCCTCCCTCTCCTGCTCTTCGTCTCTCTCCTACACTCCCTCTCTCTCCTGCTCTCCGTCTCTCTCTCCCTCTCCCCCTCGCACTCCGTCTGCTCGAACCCAAGCCACCGAATCGTTTCTCTGTGCGTCCTGCTTCTTGCCATCCAGCAGGCCAGGCGATGCCGTGCGTTACTGCTGAACGGTGAAGCCCGGGCAGGGAGGGGCGAGAGGGGGCGCGACCGGGTCCGTTTTCAAAATGGCCGAAAGACGTTGCGTCCCAAATTTAACACGCGGCACCCCGGTGGCCCTCAGACAGCCGTCCCGGGGCGGATTTGCACAGGTTCGAATGTTGTTGCTGTGAAGTGCATTAACCAAGCTGGGAAGACAATGTTTAAAGTTGCACTAATGATGATGATGATGATGATGATGATGAAAATGATGTTTTGGTTCTGAAAATAAAATGGTTTTGGAGAACTTCCTGCAGCATAGCGTCTTTTTAAAAAAATGTATTTTATTTATTGACTTTGTTCCGTTATAAACTGTATTCTTAAAAATTGAAACTGCTGTACCTTCTGATTTTAACAGTAAGTAATGTTGCTGTGTGTGTGTATCTATGTGCATGTGTGTGTGTGTGTGTGTGTGTGTATGTATGCATGCATGTCTGCGTGTGTGCTTGCATGAATGTGTGGGGAATGTGCGTGCGTGTGTTTGTGTGTGTGTGTGTGTTTGTGGAATGTGCACTACTCTGAGTGTAATAAGGTCAGAGACACAGACAAATACACACGCCTGTGCTTTATAGCAAATGAAGGCTCTTAATGTGGTGGGACAGGCGGGGGGGGAAGGGGGTCATTATTTAAAAAGCCTCTCCACATGATTAAAATACTCCCAAATGAATAAAGAGCTTGCTGGCTCTAAATATCTGGTACCAGGTGAGCACCTGTTCTCTTCCTGTTGTGTGCCGGTTTAAAAAAAATTCTACTGAACATCATGGAGCCATTAATATTGGCATAGACAACTTGTTACATTACATTACAGGCATTTAGCAGACGCTCTTATCCAGAGTGACTTACACAACATTTTACACAGCATTCATATTGCATCCTTTTATACAGCTGGATATATACTGAAGCAATGTTGGTTAAGTACCTTGCTCAAGGGTACAACGGCAGTGTCCCACCGGTGAATCGAACCTGTGACCTCACAGGACCAGCTCCTTATCCATTATACTGCACTGCCGCCCCACTTTGTCTGATAATATAGGATAAAACCATGACACAATCTGTGATCACAATTCTGAATTCTCAGAAACTCTGAATCACTTCTGTGTTGACTCACTTGAACCCCTAATTCATGGCAAGGGTGTGGGTGTGTGTGTGTGTGTGTGTGTGTGTGTGTGTGTGTGTGTGTGTGTGATTAAAGTTCAGGAAAGCAGTGTGTTCAGTGTGTTTTAAAGCTCAATGTTTTAGGCTCAATCACCAGTTCTGGAGAGGCACAGCTAGGCTCACAACTAGAACAGCTACACTCACCTGGGATTTGAACCTGCAGCCCTGTCTGATTCATTAATGCAGCACTAGCACCGCGCCAGGGAAAGCAAGCTGTTTTTCTCCTCCAGGTCTTCGTGTGCATGCGTATTTCGCTGTGTGCAGTTTCTCTGGGCTTGGACAGCTCAATACTCCGAACACGTATTTAAGGGAAGTAAACCTCGGTCCAGAGAGCTTAGTTTTGCGTTTCGCCACAGGCAGAGGTTCTGGCGGTGTAGGCCAGGGGTGTCAAAACTTCTGAACGACGCCAAACACCAGCAGCCCTACAGCCAACCCGGAGCTGGACCTCCATCACGTGTTCACGTGGAAAAAAACAACCTCCCTTTCCCCGAGTACTTTTCCTCAGACAAGTAAAAACGAGATTCTGGCTCGTTAAATTTTTCCGTATTCTGTTTATATGTGCCCGTGGGGTCTGTGGTGTTTGCTGGTTAGCAACAAGAAGCTCCGTTTATTCGTTGGCGTTTAGGTCTAACTTGTGGGCGAATACTGCCCTCTGCTGGTAACCGACCGTGCGAAGAGTTGGGATTTTGAAGATGACGCCAGTGACGTGAAACCGGGTCAATCGAGGATACAATGATATCAGATGAACGTGTTAACCGTTTCACGTACAGGATGTCCCCTATTTAGTACTTTAATACAGGATCTTATAAATGGAACCGTTTACAGGAGAGATTATCTGACAATGTGACAAGGTGTATTAGTGACTGACTTTACACGGCCATTTTAGTCCTAGTTGAATTTATATTAACAAAGCAAATTTTCAAAGCATTAGGCTATACTCAAAATGGCATACTCTTTTCTTACCCATCGAAGATATGAGCAACGTCCACTGATACATAATATGTCCGCCGTGACCTCGCTGGTCGATGCCTGAGTCACGCGCACAGTAGGGAACAGACGTCCCCGTTCGTGAATCGGGTATCTTGCAATCGGCACCGAGGACGCCGTCAGCGAGTGCCGAGGACGGGCGTTTCCATGGAGACCGCAAGGCGACTGGCACACCATCCTGAACGGTTCCGCCTGCCAGCTCCTCCTGGGGCGAGCCAGAGTTTATTTCGAGACGTGCTTAGCTCGCGAATCGGCCTACTTGACTGGACTTGGCACGAACGCAAAAAAAAAGAAAAAAATTAATTGTTCTGTTGGTAGAGTGAAACCAGATTAATCCGATAAAGTGACGCTGTTGCGATGCTAGCATTCTATTTTTACCCTTTAAAAAAATACACTTGAGTAGATTTAAAAAAAAATGTATCTTCCCAATTCTAACATTCAATTTAGATTTTGTTTCTGCAGTTTAAAAATAACTTTGCATTTTAATCAGTCCGTAGGCTACTCATAAGCTGTTGCATAACTTATACCCCATACTCTTTCAGTTATTTCATGAATATCGCAATGATATGCCGGGAATGTTTCTTTTCTCTTCTGCAACAATTCATTCATCCACAACTGAAAAAATGTCAGGCTTTCAGGTTTAGACTTCTGTGAAATTAGCGTCTTCGCCGATTGTTTAATAGCATGAGGTTGGCATCAATTTGACACACATTTGCATAAAACAGTAGGCCTACTGTACATACAGACATCAGCATGTTACATGCAATACACACGACCGAAACATTTGTTGGTCTGAACATGCATGAGCATTTTATTCCGTAGATTCTAACTTCAACTGGATCGATACTCTATTACCAACACTTCCGCTTCACGTATATTTTGCATTTGATGGCGAGGCTTGGAAGTTAGGATAAATACAGTAATGCTTTGTTGCCCTGGCAAAAGCGGGCCTTCGAAGCAGTTTATCGCCATGCAGAACTACGCGATAGCTCGGCAATATTCCACAACATTTACGAGAATTGCCGTTACACTCCTTCAAGTAATATATTGCTAGAAAATGAAAGCTAGGCCTATCGGCCCGTAGTTATAAGATATTGAAAGGGGGTGTCACTCACCGTGGTACCATACGCGGTTTAATCGGGCTTGGACCTCATCAAGTGAAAGCTACGTTGTGCGCGGGCCAGGGGTGTCCTGTCTTATCAAAAAAGGGTCGGTGTGGGTGCAAGTTTTTTGGTTAGTCCAGCACAAAAGCACCGCATTCTGCTTACCAAGGTCTTGATTGAAGACCATATTTAGTTAATTAGGTTCATCAGGTGTCGTTGGGCTGGGCTAAAACCAAAACCTGCTCCAGAATTGGCCCCACGCTGGTGTAGCCTAAACTACTCCAGGTAGTTTGTATTAGCTCGTATATTCTTTGTGGAAATGTTGCTTTGCCTAAGGCTAACTACGATACGAAGCCTATTTGTTCAGTTAATCGTCTTCACGCATTCATGAATCAGTGAAGTTACTCTGCCAATTGATGCATACCAGTTTGGGTCAAATGTAATTACGAAGCACTCGAGAATCACCGATAGCAGGTCAAAACGATCTCTTTTTGTAACCAAACAAGACCAAATTGACCTGAAACTGTGAATTTTGCGGTCGAAGCGCCGCTCCTATCCGGTAGAGGGCGCTATTGCGGTTTGTGCTTGGGTTTGGAACTCGTTCCCGAGAAATGTGATTTTAAACAGAGGTACTTTGCTAAAACTGTCTGTTTTAAATCGCCATCTCATCAAAGAGTGTTACGCAAGCGAGCGCTAACATCAACCGTGAAGACTTACGATAGATGCTGTCTGAATGTAGCTGTTAAATATTGATCGTCAGAACGTCATAAAACGTGGTGTATTTTTTTAAGAAGCAGATGTAAACATCGACGTTCAAGTAGGCGTTACCCTCATAAAGTCAAGAATGTCAGCAGGCTAATACCAAATGTACAAATCTAGATCTTCAGAAAAGAATTACAAACATTGATGTTTGTACTCACCGCAGTTTTTGACACTTCTTAAACACTTTGTGAAGAAAATTACATCCTCGTACAAAGTTCTTCATATATACACGTTTATTCATATTGGTATATTTGTATTTTATATATTTATATATTTATATGCCGTTTATATATAGAGAGAGAGAAATTTATATAAGTCTAACTTATGTCACGATGCGTTTACAGGAGAAAACGAGGACAGACCACAAAACAGCACTGCAGGATTCACAACGGAGATTGAAACAGCTGTTCTGAAGGACGTCCATACCACGTCCACACACCCTCTGTCCTCCGCGTCACTTTGTTCACTGCTTCTGGTAACAACGCGGTCGCGCTTCATTCGCGACGGGCTCGGGAACGGGATTCGGGTGCGATTAAAATGCTCGTTGTCTGGACCACGTCATAAAATGCATTGGACCAGCTTCCCACACCTTCAAGCAAAAGTGTGGGAGTACATTTTTCATAATTCATAAATACAGTACATAAGATTTGTTACGCGTTAACAGGCAGGCTGTGAGCATGTTGCATGCAACACAGCGCTTTTCCGCCAAGAGCATTATAAATAATCACAAAACCGAACAGCTTTGTTGTGTAGCTTGTGTTAGTTGTGTTAACACGCCCAGTAAGCAGTGAGTTACAGGTAAACTGGAATTCAGACAGGGTGCGTGAAATGGATGCTCCAAAACTCGGGGGTTATAGACACCCCCCCCCCCCTCCCTCCCTCCCTCCCTCCCTCCCTCCCTCCCTCCAGATCAAAAGACATGTGCCAGACACCCCACAATTCCACAATTCCCTGTCATCTCGGCCACGCCCCTCTCGCAAGCTCTGAATGTGTGACTTTACAATCATGCCGAGAACACAATACAATCATGTCAGTCGACTTATGAAACTACAATCTGTTCAGATAAAAATAGTACAACTATGACAGAACGATCGAGGGGGATTATGGATTATATGTAGTTTACACATGGTAGGTTGGAGGTGCCTGGTCGACATGGCTGTTTCTCTGTTTAAGTGTTCTGAGTGCCTTAGACACAGTACAGCACACATCACATTTCTCTCATTTTGCACATGATCAGAACTAAAATTCTACCAGGACTTTAAAAAATAAAATAAAATTCACAATATCATGACCATAACCAGGCAGCAGTGACAAGCTCTGTCTATGGAAATTGAGTGTCACAAAAAAAAAAAACCCCAGTACATCTTAAATGTACTTTCATCCCACCTCCCATTGCGATCCTCGACCCCCCCACCCCCCCCCCACCCCCCACCCCCAGTCCGTCTGAGAAGAACCGCTGGGAGTCCGCTGCGCGTGGTCCGCGTGTGGCACGCGTGTGTTTCGCGTGTCGCACATTTTCTTCAGTCCCGGTAGCTCAGACAGGAAGTAGCGCGCGGTAGCCGCAGTAGAGGCAGCCTCGAGGGGGAAATGCACTCGCTTGTAGTTTTTGTACAGTCCCAGCAGGTGGCAGTCTTGAGTTCGGTTCAAACAACTCTGTACCCCCAGTTTAAAAACAAAAAAAACTGAAATACTAAAATACTTTGTCATTACTTCTTCCAAGAAAAAAAAATTAAAATTAAAGAACAACGAAAACATTTACAAAAATCACTGACCACGATAACGTCTTTAACACAGATATACAAATGGACCATCAGTTAAAATGTAAAATAAAAGTCTTTTTTTTCTTTCACCTTCCCAGAATCCACCCCATATTTACATCCCTGGGTACGTCTCACCTGTGCAGGTACCTCAGACAGGAAGGGGAGGAGCCACCTTGCGCTAAGCTGTGACAGCCACATCCTGTTCCTGTTTCTGGCAGGGAATTCATATTGGGGGAGGGACGAGGGACGGGGGAGGGGGGCTGGGGGCGGGCTTAGCATATCAAAGCCCGAATCCCCCCCCCCCCCCCCAGAACTCAAACTGAACAGGAAACCCGTACCTCCTTTGAATTTCAAAATGGGACCTCAAACCCAATGCTGTTACTTAAGCTCCGCCCCTCTATAAAATGTGACGGTATCAGTAACAGCTCTTAAAACTCGGACCCCAACAGGAAATAAACGACTAAAAAAAAAAAAATTAAAATAAAGACACAAACAGAGTCACACATTGCACTCACTATGCAACGACACAACTGTACGCGTTTTACACTGTAAAAAAAAAAAGCTTTTCAAGAAACAAAACAAAAAGCTATATACACAGGCCGTTCAGCGCAAGCTCACACACGCACACGCATTTCACGTGGGTTTTTTTAAGGGTTTGTGCGTACTCACATGCGTGTGTGTGTGCATAACCACAATTTACAGGCCTCTTACAAAAAGGGCTTTTTTTTCTAGTTTTTTTTTTATACAGTACAATGATTTAACTGCCTTCCTTTAAACACAAAAACACATTTTATGTTAGCTTTTTCTGTCTGTCCACTAATCCATCCTCCTGATCACTAACAAGACGCAGAACCTTCTGATCCGAGCGTAGAACACCACGACCAGGAGAGAGGAGTCCACTGAGTGTTTACGAGGGCAGTGGGCGTGGTCCGCGGGAAGTGTCCCCCGCCTCCCATTGGTGGAGGAGCCCTGGCGGGCGGAGTCAGGGGTGCACCTTGAAGGCCAGCAGCTGCTCGGAGTGCATGTTGTTGAGGGAGCGGAGGTCGGGCAGTTTGAGGAGCAGCTTGGTGAAGATGGCCGCCTCGTTGGGGTGGTTCTTCATGATCAGACTCCGCAGGGCCCGAATCAGCGTCTCCTGCAGGGCCTCCACAGAGTTCACATTCTCTATCCCAGAACGATCTGCGGGGCGAGGAACGCACAGACTGAGGACAGGAAGTGTGCTGCCTGGGAACAGGAAGTGGACTATCTGGGAACAGGAAGTGGTCTATCTGTGAAGAGTCTTGTATGTAGACAGGCAACTAATAATCAGTATCCTGTTTGTGGACAAGATATGGACAGGAAGCAGCCTATCTGGGAACAGGAAGTGGACAGTCAGGGAACAGGAAGTGGTCTATCTCGAAACAGGAAGTAGACTATCTGGGAACAGGAAGTGGACTTTCGGGGAACAGGAAGTGGGCTATCTGTGAATAGGAAGCACCCTATCTGGCAAGAGGAAGTGGGCTGTGTGAGGACAGGAAGTGGGCTGTGTGAGGACAGGAAGTGGGCTGCGCGAGGACAGGAAGTGGGCTGCGTGAGGACAGGAAGTGGGCTGTATGAGGACAGAAAATGTGGGGCTCACCGGCAGAGACGAGCACGACGGCAGTGAAGAGGCTCATCTCCTCCTCGCTCAGGCCCAGGGCCGTCAGCTTCTGGGTGAAGTCCAGCATGGAGGTGAGCAGGTGTCCGGCGCCCATGGAGCGCAGGGCCTCCACACCGTACTTCTTACCGCTCAGGAAGGTGACCGTGCGGTCCTGCGCGTCGAACAGCGAGGCGAAGCGCACCACCAGCACCTGCGCAGAGGAAAGGGGCGGGGCGTTAGAGCAGGGGGCGGGGCATACATTTGGGGCCCGAGAGCCATAGCAGGGGCGAGGCATACATTTTGGGGCGGGGCATAAGACGGGATAGGGTGTAAGAGACAGAGGTTCAGCCGAGCGGCGTTTCTGGACCGTACCTCGAACGTCCCCGCCTTCAGCAGGCTGACCTGGTCGGCCTGCGACAGGTCCCGGAACCCCGGGACGCGTTTGGCGAACTCCACCACCTCGCGCACCGCCGGGGTGAAGCTGAGCGAGAACTCCTCCCACACGTCCCGGCCAGACGTGTGGGGGTCCACGTGCGGGGAGACGTTCATGGGGCACACCTGCAGGCAGAGGGGGGGGACACTGAAGGACTCAGTTTATACAGACAGAGTGCATCTATATTACAGAACATTCACATCTAAATATACACCCACACTCTACACTACACTACACTACACACATACACACACACTTAACTCACACACACACACTCACACCCCACACACACACATACACTCACACACACTTAACTCACACACACACCCTACGCACTCACACACACTTTCTCACACCCCACACACACACTACACACACACTCACACCCCACACACCCCACACACACACACACCCTACGCACTCACACACACTTTCTCACACCCCCCACACACACTCACCAGGTGCATCCTGTTGCCTCCGCTCCAGAGAGGGCCCCTGAAAGCCCCATGGGCGGCCATGTTGTGCTGGAGACCGTGGGCTCTGTGAAAGCTGTGCGCGTAGGCGGGGCAGTGGCCAGAGGGGGCGCTGTCGGCCAGCCGGGCGGGGCAGTAGCTGTGGGCGGGGTCTTCGCGGTAGTGGCCCATGGCGGGTGGGAGTGGGCGAGGCCCCAGCGCCATGCTGGCGATGTTGTTCCGCTGGTTCCAGCCCTCCCGGTTCTCCTGGGCCACGCCTCCTGACTCTCCATGGCCACGCCCCTGAGGGGGCGGGGCACTGGGGGCCGGGCTCTCCTCCTGCTCCTGGTTGTACATGAAGGTCTCCTGGTGAGCCCTGGTCACCGTGCCGACGACCTCTTCCTCCCCGCTCTCCGACCCGCTGGAGGAGGAGGCGGAGCTCGAGGAGGTGTCCATGGCGACCGGGGGTTCTGGGTCGGGGCGGGGCTCCTGCTGGCCACGCCCAGGCGAGGGGGCGGGCAGGCAGCGGGAGCGGGCGGGGCTGGAGCCGCCAGGGGCGGGGTCTGAGACGGACACCGGGGACTGGCCACCGAGGGGCGGGGTCAGGTGGGCGAGGGGCGGGGCCAGGTCGGCGAGGGGCGGGGCCTGGTCTCCGATGGGCGGGGCCTGGTTGGCGTGCAGCTGGCTGTTGTTCATCATGTCGTTCATGGCGCTCTGCATCTCCAGGAGCATCCGCTGCTTCTCCCGCTTGGGTATGCGCCCGAAACGCACCGCTGCAGGGAGAGAGAGGGAGGAAGAGAGACATCACAGACAGCTCAGCTGCAGGGACAGAGAGGGAGGAAGAGAGACATTACAGACAGCTCAGCTGCAGGGAGAGAGAGGGAGGAAGAGAGACATTACAAACAGCTCAGCTGCAGGGAGAGAGAGGGAGGAAGAGAGACATTACAGACAGCTCAGCTGCAGGGAGAGAGAGGGAGGAAGAGAGACATTACAGACAGTTCAGCTGCAGGGAGAGAGAGGGAGGAAGAGAGACATCACAGACAGCTCAGCTGCAGGGACAGAGAGAGAGGAAGAGAGACATTACAGACAGCTCAGCTGCAGGGAGAGAGAGGGAGGAAGAGACATCACAGACAGTTCAGCTGCAGGGACAGAGAGAGAGGAAGAGAGACATCACAGACAGTTCAGCTGCAGGGAGAGAGAGGGAGGAAGAGAGACATCACAGACAGCTCAGCTGCAGGGAGAGAGAGGGAGGAAGAGAGACATTGCAGACAGCTCAGCTGCAGGGAGAGAGAGGGAGGAAGAGAGACATTACAGACAGCTCAGCTGCAGGGAGAGAGAGGGAGGAAGAGAGACATTACAGACAGCTCAGCTGCAGGGACAGAGAGGGAGGAAGAGAGACATTACAGACAGCTCAGCTGCAGGGAGAGAGAGGGAGGAAGAGAGACATTACAGACAGCTCAGCTGCAGGGAGAGAGAGGGAGGAAGAGAGACATTACAGACAGTTCAGCTGCAGGGACAGAGAGGGAGGAAGAGAGACATCACAGACAGCTCAGCTGCAGGGAGAGAGAGGGAGGAAGAGAGACATCACAGACAGTTCAGCTGCAGGGAGAGAGAGGGAGGAAGAGAGACATCACAGACAGTTCAGCTGCAGGGACAGAGAGGGAGGAAGAGAGACATTACAGACAGCTCAGCTGCAGGGAGAGAGAGGGAGGAAGAGAGACATTACAGACAGCTCAGCTGCAGGGACAGAGAGGGAGGAAGAGAGACATTACAGACAGCTCAGCTGCAGGGAGAGAGAGGGAGGAAGAGAGACATTACAGACAGTTCAGCTGCAGGGACAGAGAGGGAGGAAGAGAGACATCACAGACAGTTCAGCTGCAGGGAAAGTACAGATGTAGGCACTGGTGAATGCATATGTAGGGAAAGGTAAGTACAGGTGTAGGTACAGGTAAAGGGGTGAGGTAAAGGGGATGGGGCATGCAGAGGAGATGTGCAGGTAAAGGGGAGGGGCAGGTAAATGGGGAGGGGCAGGTGAAGGGGGCGGGGCATGCAGAGGGGACGTGCAGGTAAAGGGGAGGGGCAGGTGAAGGGGGCGGGGCATGCAGAGGGGACGTGCAGGTAATGGGGGAGTAGCAGGTAAATTGGGATGTGGATGTAAAGAAGGCGTGACATGTAAAGGGGGCGGGGCCGCGCAGAGGGGCGGGGGCGGGGCTTACCGTCCCGGGACATGCCCACCAGCAGACACTTCTTGAAGCGGCACTGCTGGCAGCGGTTGCGGTTCACCCTGACGATGGGGCAGTTCTCGCTCTTAAGGCACTTCTTGTACTGGATGTTCTGCTGGATGCTCCTCCGGAAGAATCCCTGCCCGGGGGAGGGGGGGTCAAAGGTCAGGGGTCAAAGTCTGGGTCGCACAGCTGGACTCGGAGGTCGCGCGTGTATTTTCAGCTCCTCGGGAAGCTCCTAAAATCTCTCGCGACTGCGTCCCGCAGGAGCAGCAGACATTTTCCTGGCATATTTGACGTGACTCCCGTGAGAAACGTGAGGGCAGCAGGAAGTGGGGCCACTGGCCTAAGGCCGTCTGGCTGCATTAAAACATAAAACAAAACGCTCACAAAAGAGAAGGCGGAACTACTTTTTGAGAGAACCCGTGTTTCCCTAGGGGGAATGATTTGGAGCGTACATGCAGGGGCTTCGATGCACTGAAACTGAAGAAACCGGCACTACTGCTGGGCTGCAGGCTTAGTTCTCCCGGATGGCGGTCATGCTCATTAATGGCCAGCAGAGGG
This sequence comes from Anguilla anguilla, assembly GCF_013347855.1. Lineage (NCBI taxonomy): Eukaryota > Metazoa > Chordata > Actinopteri > Anguilliformes > Anguillidae > Anguilla > Anguilla anguilla. The sequence goes on along the minus strand of NC_049208.1, from coordinate 53,636,992 downwards.
CCTCGTTTCTTTCTTTGTTTGTTTTATTTTTAAATGGAGGTTTTGGCTCACCTTGCAGCCCTCGCAGGCGTGGACGCCGTAGTGGAACCCCGAGGCCACGTCGCCGCACACCTTGCACAGCAACACCAGGCCGCTGATCTCTGCAACGTGACAAACGCACCGAGTCACACACACACGGGACGACGCGCCACGAAACAAACACAGCGTAAGACTCCCGCGGCGAAACGGGCCCTGGGCCCCCGACCCAATCGGTCGCCTCTCCTGTCACTCACTCGTAATGCCGCCCTTGGCGGACGAGGCGGAGCGCCCGGCCTTGGCTGCGGCGGGGGTCCGGGGTTGGGCGTGCGGGTGGGCGGAGTCGGCCGTCGGGCCCCGCCCACTGCCCGAGGAGGAGGAGGAGGAGGAAGAGGAGGAGCTATGGGTCGGTGAGGAGGACTGGTAGCTGCCGTTGGAGCTGTCGCTGTGGCAGGACTCCGGGCTGGAGGCGGAGCTTGAGGAGCTTATGTATGCTATTACACCTCCTGGCAGAAAGGTGGCGACAAACGAACATGAATGTCAGTTTAATCCAGAGATCACCGTACATGAAGGGACAAGGGAAGAATACAATAACCCATATATCTAAACTGCACAATTTTTCACTAGACTGTCACCATTTGGCTCTCCCTAGAATGAATTACTCTGGTTAACTGCAAACACATCAAGCACAGTGTGACTTTTGCACCTTAAAAGTACATATTCAGTATATATGCGGCTGTATAAAAGGATGCAATGTAAATGCTATGCAAAAAAAACGTGTAAGTCGCTCCGGAAAAGAGTGTCTGCTAAATGCCTGTAACGTAAAATGTGCATTAAAAAAAACATATACCACTGCATACGGTGTTTGGACAGATCTTGCGATAGTGGACGTGGGTTAAGGATACCACGGCAAAGACCAGGGCTAACGGCTAACAGGCCGAGCTGTGCTCAATTTTTTAAAACCTGGAAACAACGCCTAAATTAGTGCAAAGGGTAAGTTTGTAATTATAGTACTTACCCATAAGGCACTGCGTTTTGCTTAGCCAGGGAAAGTGGACCAGACAAGCTAATGTTGCCCCCCCCCCCCCCTCCCTGCCTGACCTGGATTGCCGTTCTCCGTGGTTAGATAACACCGTTACATAATGCCGGCTTTAAACGTATGTAGGCGGTCTTGAACGTACACTGCCCTCGAGACAGAAAGGGTACTTTAAATAGTTAAATTTCACCAAGTACGTAAATAAAAAAATTACCAGGCTGACTTTTTAATCTTGAGCTGGGTGCTCAAGAATAAAAATATTTAAACAGCTTGAAAGTGCTATTGTCTTCCTTTGTGTGAGGGGGAAAATATAATTAGTGTAACTCCTATGCACAGATAAGGACAGCCTACCGTAATAAATACAGCTAGAGAAAATTAAAAGAGCTCTGTTTTGGAAGAAGAGAGAGGAGCGACTGGCCAAGTCGCAGTGTGCACTTGAAAGCAAAATTTCATTCATTAATAGTTTACTGGGGAGTTGCACGCAAGCAAAAATAGAAATAACATAAATCCACGGCTCTATTACTTTACGCGTAAATGGTGAAGTATATAACCAATGCGATTACAATATGCAAGGACAATTAAAATGCACGCTAAATTCAACAGGTATAGGGTGACATGGGTCTGCACACGTGACTCGGACATGTGTCTTTGGCGAAACCCACCCGTAGTATCAACCACTGGCGACCTACAGAGACGGAGAAAGTAAGCAAGGCCGGCGGTTCTCCTTAATTTAACGAGCATCTATGATTACTTCAGAAGCTCTCCCTTTTTTAATAACAGTCTTCTAGCGATATAACCCTCTTTCGAATAAAACTGGCGTTTTTTACTGACGTTCAGATATTACAGTCGAGGGATCTGTTTGAAGCACGACAATGGAGCAGGCTTTAAATTATTTCTGAATATTTCGCAGAACTTTCAAAGGCAGACTGGTCCACATACTACGTAACCAGTAGGCTGTGCAATAATAATACGACACACTTCTTAAAACGCACGGAGAATCGCGGATGGACAGGACGATCGGTGATGCTCCTAAAACACGCCCCCACGTGGACCCGACATGTTTCTTGCGCGCCAGGGGCTGCGGAAAGTGGGTCACTGCGCGCACAGCCTGCGCCGTCCTCACGTGTATCCGCAGCTAATCGCCGCACCAGCACGCCGCACAGAATTATGCAATGGCTGCGTCACAGCCCCGTCGACCAATCAGAGAGGACGCACGGGGAGCGTAAACACAGGTGCACATGGCTACGATGACCGCTCCATGTGAGCCCTGGAACTGCATTGCCGTTCCAGGCAGCTACTGCCGTAATAACAACACAGTGGACCTCCTAACCTAGATATTTTGGAGGTTCAAACTGGCTGGGTAAAACAGTCAACATTTTGTGAAGCATTGTTACACGACATATATGCCTGTCAAATGGTAAAGAGGAAACATTTCGAGAGTTTTTATAAAAACCGCTTGTCGGTTAACATTCAAAATGAAAGTAGCAACCTAACGTTAGCTCCCCGATTCATTCTTACTGGAGCAACCTAGATGCCCATCTGGCAGCAAACTAACTCACGCATCGAAAACATTCATTATCGATTGTTTTCTCAGCAAATGTGCAAATCGGAGCTGACAATTGCCCACATAAAAGCAAGTTAACGTGACGGGATTCTCACCTGCTTTTGTCGACTCCATGCTCCCCGTCTTCAGCAGACTCTTTTATCGACCTTAAAATCGAAGCCGTTTTATTTTCGTTCTTAGCAACTTTTTTGAAAAGTCGCCGTCCGACAGTGCACAGCGTAGGCTATCTGCCCCCGGCAACAGCTAGCTATTAGAAACCAGGCATCTAACAGCAAGAGCTGGAGGCGAGCGGTAGCCTTCCGAATGAATGGATAAATCCAGATTTGCTTCTGTCTACAGCAACAGAAACGTAAAGCGATATCTTGGTAGTTGGCTAAACGAATTCACCAAGTACCTTTAAGTTAACTCTAGATTCTTGTCGTTTGACCGTTCTATTTATTTACTATCTGTGCCAAGTCGCCTGTCGTTCTTGTCTCTCCCTCCCTCGAACGAAGAATGACTTTTCTGTAATTAAACTGGGTGGTTAAGTAAGAGACGGGCAGTTGTAAGAACTCACTGTACTCAGCACTGGATACGCTACTGACTGCACCGACCAGTGGGTTTGGCAGTCACGACCCACTTCGTTAGCTCCGCCCCCTCAGAGCCGCAGCGCGAGCCAATGTAACCCAGTGACACAGTTTCGCGAGTTCGGACGAGCATTTAGGGGCGTGTCGTTGGGCACTCCCCCAAACCACCCCCTAAAAAGTGGGGTCCCCACTTTTGGGAGAAACTAAGGGCGCTGGTAGTTTGCTCAAAACTCACAGTTCAGCAAGGAAGAGGATCACCGGCTGTGAACAATATTACAGTAGAGCAGTGGAAACAAACCCTCTTCCTGGATCTACCATCCTGTAGGCTTTCATTTCAACCCTAATTTGGGACACCCGATTCTACTAATTAGCAGCCCAACAAGACCTCTAGCTGTTGAACGAGGTGTGTTGTGTTATGGTTGCAGTGCAAACCTACAGGACGGTAGATCTGCAGGAACAAGGGTTGGGCAGCCCTGCCCTAGCTGTGGAATGAGGTGCACTTTGTTAAGGTGTGTGAGTGAAAACCTGCAGGACAGTAGATCTCCAGGAACAGCGCTGGGTCACCACCGCAGTATAGCAAGATTTGCAATGGGAATTAAACGCTGGCTTGCATTCTTTCCCCTCTGTTAGCCTACCTGTTTTACCTGAATTGGCCCAAGAATAGGTGTGTGTGTGTGTGTGTGTTATAGCGGTGTCAGCAGCTATTCCAAGGGCCCTGACTGACAGGCACCCTTAAAAAAATATTTGAATATAGGATTTTCTGGGGTGGTGGAGCCCAATGTGAGATCTTTTCATGGGGACCCAAATTCCTTGATTCCCCCTGATGGTTGGTACAGTATTGAACATGGCAGGGGGTGTCAAATGCAACATTTTTACCAACGTTCAACAAAATTTTTTCATTTTTTTTCCCCCCATGGATGACGTTTGAAACATATGTGAATAGGCTGCAGTCCCACAGACAAAAAAATGGATTTTTAAAAAAAAGGAACAGGCTCGGCCACAAGCTTTCTTTCAGGAGTGGAGGCATTGAATCTGATCTGATCTGATCTGATCCGTTCGGTATGCATAGAACGGGGCAGGCTGGTGACTCACATACATGGCAAGAGGAGGGCAGAGGCTAATTAAACACCATAAAGGATAAAATTCTGCATATGCGAGCAATAAAAACTACGAAAGGCGGGATCGGTTTATGGATGCCATGCTAAATTGGAGCGTTATAAATGAGGTACAAACGCTGACCCAGATCTGGGCCGGGACATCGCGCCGAAGCAGTGCCAGTTATGGGCATGGGCGGCGTTGGCGTTCACCTTGGGCACCATCCATCTCAAGGGGGGGGGTGGGGTTGGGGGTTGGGGGGGGGGGTGCAATTGGGAAGTGAGCCGACTCGAAGGAGAGGTCACAGCCGGTACCTGTGTCCAGTACAGTAAACAGGGAAGCCCCAGGGGATCGGGAACGTAATGTCCCGAACCAAAGGTTATATTTAATTAATACTAAACCTCCCTGACACAATCACAGCACGTACAGTACGGGCCGGAACTTTGACCAGCTCTCTCAGTGTTCTCTAAGTGCAGAGAGAGGACCAACGGTGTCTCTGGTGATGTCATTGGCTGACTAGGATGTTACAGGCTAGCACGAGTTTAAATGCACTCCTGTCTGTGTTAGATCCTCCCACTGATGAGCAAGGCAGCCTCTCTCCTGTAGTACTGCGTGTCAGTCTATGGTGTGTAAAATAGTCACTGGCTCTCCTGTAGTACTGTGTCTGAAAATCATGAATATTTTGTCTGTGTGTACGTTTATAATATTTGAATCATACTTTCAGTTGCTCTAATGTCATACAGTTATAAGAGTGGCGATCATTTTTAAACTGAGTTGGCAGAAATGCATTTTTCTCACTCACCATTTATCATCTTGGATCTAAACAATATCTGAAACTGCACCAGCTAAAAGCTTAAAAGTGTTCAGCATTTTGTGTGCAGGCAACACTAAAACGTAATTAATCATTTGTGGCTGCATTTAAAATATATATATATTTTGATCAAGTTTACACATCTACTTAGTGTCTGGGTTCTGGGTAGAGGCCAGTCAATTTATATAAAATTGTGTAGGTTTATATACATTTTTGCTGCCACAAGTCCGAAACTTTAAGCATTTTTTCCTTATGTACTGAATACTTAAATATTCTGACATAAAATAGTTGAACTTAAATAGTTGCATTTCTCCATAATTAACTTGGAGACCTGTTCTGATATTTTATAGTTGTCTACTTTATATAGAGTGAACGATCTAAAGATAATTTTTCACATATTTATTTACAATGATGTGTGTATTTGAAATTTAAGGCGCAGGTTTATTTTCCTGACTGCATGATCTAAAAGCAAAGCTGGAAGTTACTCGTATTTTTCTATTGTGATGTCACAGTGGAGCGCCGCAAAGTATCGCCTTCTCTTCCTTGTAGGATCCCTGGACAGAGGGAACGAAGCAACAATGCTTTTGCCAAACACTAGGTGGTGCTAAATATACTCTTCACTTCCTCTGTATATAAAATTATAAAAGCTTTGGATAAAAGTGTCTGCGAGATAAATGTAATGTAATGTAATATACAAATGCCGTGAACAGTGATACACACTGAATATCGTATACAGTCTTCATGCTGAAAACAACACAAGATAAAGATGTCTAGTTTGCCAAAATGTCATTTCTAAGCACGAGGCAGTGGTCTGTGAGCGTGTCCATTGTCATAGATTCTTACTTAAAGGGTAGGCACCGCATAATGGCATCCCCCAAAGATATTAGACCAATTTTTTTTAGTCTAGACTAGAGGTTTATCGTTAAATTAAGCTGAAATTGTTTTTGAAATTATGGCTTCAAATTTGCAAACTGATTGCTTCCGACGGAAAGAACGACGTCCCGCTGGAAAATTACTTCTGTGATCTGTGACGTCATAAGGCGAACACGAACAGCTCAGCTATTATACCTTTCGGCTGAAAAGATGGCAGAAATGGACAGCATCGAAATATCTGATTCTGAATAAAAGGACATTATCGGTGGCTCGGATGACTCCGACTCTGATGAGCCTGTAGAAGACTTAACCGCTGATCCTGATACCGCAATACAGCCGTTCAGGTTTGAGCCAGAGGTGAGCAGAGCTTGAGGATTCTCCCCAAAGCCAACACCCACAGCACCTTCTGGGAAATTAGCTTCTTAGCCATCTTGCCCAAATACATAAAAGACTGACAACAGTGTGCATCCAGTACAAGGATATTGGACATGCTAAGGGGGTGGATGCTAACCGTGGGCCTTCACTGAAGGATCACTTCTGATTGGGAGCCCACTGATCGGACCTCTGATTGGTTAAAAGGTAAACTGGCATAATGCTAAGTGAATATTTTGGTTCGCCAGTCGGCTGTGGACGATATTAAGAACTTGCTGTCAGGATAAACAAAATATGAATAGGCTAAATATCCTATTCCTTTGGTTCTTTATATACAGCTCTTAAAAATGTGATTTTGAGTAATGGGTTTTGAATACTGGTTGTTACCCCTTTAACATCTCAACAGAAATGTAGGCATGGCAGTGCTAGGGTTCGACCTCACAAGTTGACGTCTTCTAAATGAACTGGATTTGGTTGACAACGCAGTTTAATAGTTTTTTTATCAGGACAGTAGCCTTCGCAAACAGAACTACTTTTTCAAAACACTTACTGGCTGTGTGCTAATTATCCTCCCCTTCAGCTCTTGCGAGCCTCTCGAATGCAGTAATGCACTCGGGTTTGCATGTGCCTCTGGGTAGGAGTGTCTGTGATGTGCCTCTGGGTAAGAGTGTCTGTGAACTAAACGGATGTAATTTAACCCAGGCGAAGCTCCGGTTAACCCCCCCCAGCTCTTCAGGGTACCAGCCTGCCCCCAGCTGTGTGGCGGGATGCACATGTATAAACACGTCACCATGGCAACAGCATCCAAGCACGTCACCATGGGCGACAGCCTCTGCGTGCACGTTGCCAAGGGCGACAGCATCCGCACACACGTGTCACCGCGGGCGACAGCATCTGCACACATCACCGCGGGCGACAGCATCCGGACACGCACGTCTCCACGGGCAACAACATCCGCACACACATCACCACGGGCGACAGCATCTGTACAGCTGACGCCGATAGCATTCAGTGATAATCTACTCCAATATGAAAAGTAATCGATACTCAAATATAATTAAGCATTAAAAGTAAAAATACATTCCAGAAACTTCCAGAAATGAATTAGTTCCCAGTAAAATGTAGCTGTTGAGTGTTAGCTGTGTGTTGCTGTCCTAGGATAACAGCAAGAACTTGATATGAATTTTTTTGTACATCGCTTTGGGTAAAAGTGTCTGCTAAATAATTGTAATGTAATATAATGTCCAGATGTAGATAATGTAAACTTGAAACTTGTGTGAAAAATGAGTCAAAGCCAAAACCCATTTTCAAGGCTAATAACACAAAGCCAGTAAACTGCTGAAACCTCCAGCGTGTGGACAAATTTCAGCCTTGGCTCCTGAGAGCTCAAACGCGCAAAACTGCGATATCCACAGAAATGCTTCACACCCCAGCTCGCTTTAGAAAAAAAGGACAGAACAAAGAGACTGACTGTTCCCCACAAAAAAAAGAGCGCTTTTTTTATTTGTTTGAATGTACAGACGTGGACGAGGGCGCCCCCTAGCGGTAGCGGTGGAGCTGCAGGGTGTTGCGCCTCCTCCAGGCGGCCCGGCGGGACCCGCCGATGGTCAGGTGGAACTTGTGGCCCTTGCCCAGGCCGCGGCTCTTCTTGCCGGCCGAGGTCAGGCCGCGCATCTCGCGGTGCTTGTGCACCGCCTTGGTGATCCATTGGGCGTCCGGGTCGCGGCGCACCGCCTTGTGGAACGGGTCGATCAGGATCACCTCGAAGAACTTGTAGGTGGAGTCCTCGCCCACCCAGTAGGAGTTCAGCACCCGCAGGGCGCCGCAGTGCCGTCCGGCACGCTCCTGTCGCCAAAAAGAAAAAAGAAAAAAAAAAAACGTGTGATGCTGCCGCTATCCGGTCGACAGGGTCTTATCCTGGCCAAACTGTACACCAGAGTTCTTAAAACTCCGGTCCTCAAGGGCCACAGCATCTGTGCGCTTTATGTTTCAGAACTTAAGTGCTTCATTTCTGCTTTTCCATTTTCCATATCCAATACATATATACTTTTCAGCCAATAATCTTTTCCCATTAATCTTACAGAAATCCACCACATTTGGCAACCGTGATATTACTGCACGGTGATACATGCACATCTGCAGGCAAGAAAACCAGAGATTTGCTACGGTAACCAGATTGTGCTCCTACAATTCACCCATCCGCTGCTTACTGTCAATAGGAAGCACTAATCCCCCCCCCCTCATCCTGGTACTACATTTATGAATATTAAGAAAGAGATGCTCAAGGGCAAAACAATATTACCCCCCCCCCCCCAAACACTCTCATTCTTGAATATTCACAAGCTACAACAAATGATAGTTTCATCATCAACAGCAGACAACATTTTCAGTGTGAACATGGAGCTGCTCATCTGGCCGGTCTGTTGGATCTTTGGCTGACATGTTCAGTGATGTCACAGGCGCAGGCGGTCTGCGCAGTCTGTCCTGGGCTGAATGTGGGGCCTTACGTTATGCTATGCTAAGTCTGCGCAGGCGGTCTGCGCAGTCTGTCCTGGGCAGAATGTTAAGCTAAGTCTGCGCAGGCGGTCTGCGCAGTCTGTCCTGGGCTGAATGTTATGCTACATCTGCGCAGTCTGTCCTGGGCTGAATGTTATGCTACGTCTGCGCAGGCAGTCTGTCCTGGGCAGAATGTTATGCTAAGTCTGCGCAGTCTGTCCTGGGCTGAATGTGGGGCATTACGCCATGCCGTGCTAAGTCTGCGCAGGCGGTCTGCGCAGTCTGTCCTGGGCAGAATGCGGGGCATTACGTCATGCCGTGCCAAGTCTGCGCAGACGGGCTCACCTCGGCTGTGGACTGCAGGCTGCGGGCGAACTTGATCTGGTTGACGCCGTGGTGAACGGGTTTGCCGTAGGTGGCGCCCTTGGGCACGGGACGCTTGCGGCCGCCGCGGCGCACGCGGATGCGGTAGATCACGTATCCTGCGAACGGCCAATCACAGACAGGGGGGATTCAACATCGCGCTCTACCATTGGTCAGCGCACAACGTACAACCAGGGCTGCCCAACCCTGTTCCTGGAGATCTAGCATCCTGCCAGTTTTCATGTCAGCCCTGAAGTGGCACACCTGATTCTACTAAAACAGCAGCTCAATGAGATCGCTAGCTGTTGAATGAAGTGTGCTTTGTCAGGGTTGGAGTGAAAGCCTACAGGACGGCAGATCTCCAGGAACAGGGTCAGGCAGCCCTGCCAACACACTGACAAACTGACGCCAGACACGTCCTTGATTTGACAACATTTCACAAGAAAAACACTTCAATTTTTTTTTTTTTTTTTAAAGATGGGAAAAGGAACTCATTGTGATTAGTTATGATCATTAATTTTATAACTGACAACATTACAAACACAGCTTAGGACATACGTGTTTCTTGGCACTGTTTGATAACGAGAACACCGGTCACGTTCTGAGCCTTAGTTCACGCAGCTCTTACTAACGAGCACTGTGTGTAAACCGGTCCTGTTAAATCTCTCAGGATCAGTGTCAAATAAAACGTGCTCCTTCTGCACGAGGCAGGTACTGAACCAAAACAAAGACCCATGCTGCCTCGCCTGGATGCTGGCTTTTGAAGCGTAGTACTGGCGTACCAGTTCCTGTACAGTTCATCATTACCAATACAGCCAATCCGAAAGCTTCCGTTGCCCATCACAGGTATAAACACATGAAGAACAATCCATAAAGGTAAGGACTGTTGAGGCATGCAAACTCAGTCAAAATTATAAACATCGGAGGCGCACCGTTACCCACAGCTTACCTATACAATCAAATATAGTGCCTTTAGTGACTTATGCACAGATACAGTGATATAGAACCGAAGTTATGTGTTCCTGGAGACCGGTTAGCTCGTATCTGACCGGAGGAGCCGTCATTACGGTACCTTGCTTGGCTTTGTACCCGAGCCTGCGGGCCTTGTCGGGTCTAGTGGGCCTGGGTGCCCGGTGAAGACCGGAGAGCTGTCGGTACTGCCAGCACCGGACGCGGAGCAGAAAACGCATCACGTCCGACTGCTTCTTCCTCCATAGCTCCTGCATGTACTTGTACGCACCCATGCTGTCTCAGCTACGACCGGGAGAGAAAGAGAGAGAGAAAGAAATGTAATGTTGTCATGCTACTAAAGCAAATTTAATTGAAAAAGAGGAATTAAGCAGGCTGCACGAGGTGCAACGTACAAACATCCCGTCAACATTCATGCTCATGCCATCGTAACTGGCAACCAAACTGTTCAGATACAGGGTCGCATTACCAAAACAATTAAAAGCAACTATTAGCCTGCCAATAGGCAAGCTAGCTGTCTTGTCATCATTCCACAGCAAGTATCAATCGTGGTGGTATTTTAGTTTTACACACAGCGAGTTTCCCTGAAAATAACAAGCCGCTTAATTTTACACTGTGGTCCTCTCAACCGGCCATGCCACCGTAACAAGGCCGCGGCGCTGCAAGCTAGCGCTAGTGCTAGTGCAAACCTACAACTTCTCAAACAGTGATTCAGTCAAACGCTACAAAACGTGACACATAGTCAGGATTCAAATGTACATTAAAAAAAGCATATAAATGAATTACTGCCTTAACGGTGCCACAGAACCAAATAATTATTTCATTCAGTTCTGTCGACTGTTTAAAATGGCCAGAGCCGTAGTTACATGCTCGTACACATTACCAGGAGCCCAATATCCACAAAAAGTCACTTTCGTTTACAACAAAATACTAAAATATCGACTACATCCACATTTTAAAATGCAAGTTATATGAACTGTAACAATTTGAGGCCCGATGACATTGTTTTTATGATAGATTTAAGTGGATTTTACAGTGAGAGTATTAGAAGAATTCTCACTTACATGATGGCGTACGAACCGGAAAGAGAGAGGAGAATTTCCCAGCATGCCTTAAGAGAAATGTTAAAACGACATTTCCTGCGAAACGCGCTGTCTTGGCTGGGAAATGAAGTTCGCCATAAATCTTACGTCAGCTGTTTCAGTTATTATTTCATTAGACAAAAATTATTTTGGCAAAAGTTCATTTCATGTCACTAATTTTCGTGGGGGGAGGGGTGTGTAAATGCAGCTGTATCTTCCCCGCAATACAAACCTGGATAATGAACAAACGTCTAATAATTCTAGTATCTACCGGACATAAATATTATTACATAAGAAAATTAAATAGTATCCAGCAGAAATCGCGTACGTATACATGGGCATCGATGCAAAATAAAGTAGCTAGACGTTGTTCGCCCGGTCTACCCTCTGTAGAGTTCGTTAGGAATTTTTACACATAATACTTGGGCCGAATATTTGGACTTGGCGTTCTGATTCATGGTCAATGTCTTAAAACAACTTTAGTAATGTATCCGGCTGACGAGCCGCTGTCCCCCAAAGCGAGAGTGGAATTCGGCGCATGCGTGCACATTGCATGGAGCTTCCTGGTGCGAATACGTCATCGCAGCCGCAGTAACAGCATGGGACCTCGGTAGTGCGGAGGAGATACATCAGACTTCGCGGTTCGGCGCACTCCAAAAAACCAAAAGGATCGGATCTTATTTCTTGTGATTGGCATTACCAGCACTGTTGCAAGGTAAACCCCCGCCCATTATGAGTTCTGTTTTTCCTTTTGCAATGATGTAAGGACGTGCGAGCGAACTTTATTGATTATTATTTTTTTGGAACGTCACACAACTTTCGGGTTAGCAAGCTGATTTACGCCCTCGGGTGTATTGCATTTTGCATTGCCTTCGTTGTGACAGATTTAATCCAATCTTTCGTGTGTTTTACACGTTCGTGTCCCTGGTGGTTTCCGATACCCAAGGTCACCGGGTCGCCATGGGGAAGGGGTGCAAGGTGGTGGTCTGCGGCTTGGCTTCGGTGGGGAAGACTGCGATCCTGGAGCAGCTACTTTACGGGAATCACACTGTCGGTTAGTAGCTCGCGCTTGTGAGCAGTATAATGGTTTATCTTTTATGACGTTGTTTATCTCAAGTCAAAACACACAAACACACACACACACACACACATTGTATGTAAGCGCTGTCAAGGAGTAAAGTATTCCTGCAATGCTGGGAAGCATCAACAGTATTCTAAATTTCACTCTCACCTGATGTAGCCACCTGACACACCCACCTGATGCACTTACCTGACACGCTTAGCTGATGCACTTAACTGACACACTTACCCAAGACACTCGCATGACGCACTTACCTGACACACTCACCTGATGCACTCACATGACGCACTCACCTGACACACTGAGCTGATGCACTCACCTGATGCACTCAGGTGGATTCACACACATTCCATGTCATTCCAACCTGAAAGCCTGAACTGGGAATCCTTGGTTTTCCCGCCCGTGGGGCGGCGGCAGGCTCGGAGTCCGGCGAAACGGTGGAGGACGTGTACGTGGCGTCCGTGGAGACGGACCGCGGCGTCAAGGAGCAGTTGCGCCTGTACGACACCAGGGGGCTCCACGACAGCCTGGAGCTGCCCAAGCACTACTACTCGGTGGCCGACGGCTTCGTGCTGGTCTACAGCGTGGACAGCCTGGAGTCCTTCAAGAAGGTGGACCTGCTCAAGAAGGAGATCGACAAGTCCAGGGACAAGAAGGAGGTACGGTACGGCTGCTGCGATGACGACTTACGCAAATCTTTTTTTTTTACACAGCGTTGTATCCATGTATACAGCTGGATATAGACTGAAGCAGTGCAGGTTAAGTACCTTTGCTCAAGGGTACAATGGCGGTGTCCTACTGAACCTGTGACCTTTAGGTTAAAAGACCAGCTCCTTATCCATTGCACTGCTAAACCCCGGCCCCTTCCCCAGGTGGCGGTCATCGTGCTGGGGAATAAGACGGACCTGCGGGACCGGCGGCAGGTGGAGGCAGAGACGGCGCAGGTGTGGGCGCGGGGGGAGAAGGTGAAGCTGTGGGAGGTGAGCGTGACGGAGCGCTCCTCCCTCATCGAGCCCTTCACCGTGCTCACCAGCCGCCTCACCCAGCCCCAGAGCAAGTCCGCCTTCCCCCTGCCCGGCCGCAAGAGCAAGGGCACGCCGTCCAACGACATCTGAGCCGCTGCCGCCGCCATTACGGCTCTGGAGGGAGGGGGATTAGCGCATCGCCGATGGAGGGTGGGCAGGGGAGGGCAGCCATTTTGGCTCAAGCACTTTGGAGAAGCAATGAGAAAGTGAAGCCATACACAATCAGTCAGTGACTCATTAATTAGCCAATCAAATTATTCCATTCCCCATAGCAACATGTTTTATGATTGGTTGATAATCAGCGAGTCAGTGATAGCGCTCCACCAATGCTGGGGTTTGTGAAGCCTCAGTCTCCCATTGCTACATTGGAGAGGAAAGAACAAACAGATTATGGGGAAGTAGATAGGGGAGCCGTTTTGGCTCAAAAACTAAGTACAAGCACATTATGAAGAGATCAGGCTAGAAAGTAGTAAAGGAAGAGCTGATGTCACATATTATGTAATAATATACTCTGCTTTGATTGGTCAGTTGCTCACTCTTCCTGCGACTGGTCATTGCGCTTTTCTTACAGTTGTGAGAGTCTGTGTGTTCTTTTTGTCTTTTTTTAAACGTTTCCTAGAAAAGAGTTTTATTTTTGGTAATTTACTTTTTGCACTTTACCGATGAAGAAGCACAGGAGGTGGTTTTGGTGGAGGGTACAATGTGTGATGATTTGAGGGGGGAAAAAACCCTTAGATATGTAGCTTGTCTTCATTAACACTGTGATACCCAACCTATTAAAAGAATGTGAATTCACTGGACAGTAGTGTTTATTTGCTCAGTGTGAATCAATTGATTTCTAAATTCATAATTTTATAAAGTTGTCATGGGTTTCCAATACCCCTTTCCCACTGTAGAGCTGGAACCAGGCTGACTCATTATAGCCCTTTCCCACTGTAGAGCTGGAACCAGGCTGACTCATTATAGCCCTTTCCCACTGTAGAGCTGGAACCAGGCTGGCTCATTATACCCCTTTCCCACTGTAGAGCTGGAACCAGGCTGGCTCATTATAGCCCTTTCCCACTGTAGAGCTGGAACCAGGCTGGCTCATTATAGCCCTTTCCCACCGTAGAGCTGGAACCAGGCTGGCTCATTATAGCCCTTTCCCACTGTAGAGTTGGAACCAGGCTGGCTCATTATAGCCCTTTCCCACTGTAGAGCTGGAACCAGGCTGGCTCATTATACCCCTTTCCCACTGTAGAGTTGGAACCAGTCTGGCTCATTATAGCCCTTTCCCACTGTAGAGCTGGAACCAGGCTGGCTCATTATAGCACTTTCCCACTGTAGAGTTGGAACCAGGCTGGCTCATTATACCCCTTTCCCACTGTAGAGCTGGAACCAGGCTGGCTCATTATAGCCCTTTCCCACTGTAGAGCTGAACCAGGCTGGCTCATTATACCCCTTTCCCACTGTAGAGCTGAACCAGGCTGGCTCATTATAGCCCTTTCCCACTGTAGAGCTGAACCAGGGTGGCTCATTATAGTCCTTTCCCACTGTAGAGCTGGAACCAGGCTGGCTCATTATAGCCCTTTCCCACTGTAGAGCTGGAACCAGGCTGGCTCATTATAGCCCTTTGTATGAATGAGACTTGGTCTGACAGCGCTGAATGCTTTTGTAATGGCTGGTGACTGAAATACAAAAAATGTGGCCAAAAGACGGAGTACATCAATTATAACTTTAATAAAACTGATAAATTCATCACTTGGAAGATTCACATTGAAAAGCTTGAGATTTGGCCCAGCTGGACGGACCTTGTTCGAACGACACTCCACAAGCAGTCAAAACAGAAAACAAAAGGTCAAATTTATCCACCGGGTCATAGCAGAAAATACCGAAAAACCCATCAACAACAGAACAAGGAAACATGGGAAAAAAGAAAAAAAAAAAACCTGAACCTGCCACACAGACAAGGACTTTATTGCTGGCTTGTATTTCTATTTGTGTTCAACAGGATGCAGAAACAGGAAAGTGATGCAATCTGGGAAAATAAGACTCAAAATATGCAACTGAAACAAACCCCGCCCCCTTCCTTCCGACTCACCCCGCCCCCCCTGCTCTGCAATGTTCCATCAGCTCCACCCACTGACCGGTAGCAGTACTTGTGGTGGTGTGTTGTGGGAGGGGACTCAGAAGGGGGTGTGGCAAAGGAGGCGGGGCTTGAAGGAGGGTGGGGCAGAGGCAGGGCTCATAGGACGGCGGGGCGGGGCTCAGTGGGTGGGGAAGGGCAGGGGGCGGGGCTGGGGGCGGGGCCTATGTGGCGTAGCGCTTGGTCCACTGTTTGGCTGTTCTGTCGTGTTCGGCTCTGTTCGTTGTGTACTGCGTGGCGATGCTCCCCACCAGTGGGTCCGCTGAGGGGGGGGGGGGGGGGAGAGAGAGAGAGAGGGAGGGTGGGAGAGAGAGAGAGAGAGATGGAGGATGGGAGAGAGAGAAAGAGACGGAGGGAGGGAGAGGGAGGGAGGCAGGGAGAGAGAGGGAGAGAGAGAGAGAGAGAGAGAGTGAGAGAGAGGGAGGGAGGGAGAGAGAGAGAGAGAGAGAGAGGTTAGGACACACTTACATGGTTAAAACATACCTGTGCTCTTAAACCGTGTGTAACCGGAGAACTCTGTGTAACCGGAGAACCAGATCTGCAGAAACCAGACCTGGGTCAAACATATATTTGCTTAGGATTCAAATATTTTTCTGTGCTCAGTTGATCTTGCCTGGTGCAGCGGACACTGCCAATAGGTCCAGAAGGAGTGGTTAGCACTTTCTGAGAGTATTCCCATTGGTTTCAGTGCACCGGACAAAATCAGCAGAGGCGTGTCCTGCGGCAGAGGGGCGTGGCTTACCCGGGTTGCAGTCTGTGAGGAGGGAGCAGATGGACAGCAGCACCTTGGAGATGGTGAGGGCGGGGCTCCAGTTGTCCTTCAGAATGTCCAGGCAGATCACGCCCTGGCTGTTGATGTTGCAGTGGTAGATTCTGGTGCGGAACGTCACCTAGGAAACGGAAGGGAGGAGTCAGACACAAGCGTGGACACGTGACCGCACACACGCACACACACACAAGCCTGAGGAAGTTCTACAAGCCATTAGACATCTTACGCCTCAAACTGAAGTATGCCTTTATTAAGACTTCACCATTTAAGTTTTGAACAGTGTTTTTCGGACTAAATCAGGGATGTGATTTTTCCTGTTTGATCTGGAAATACTGCTTTTGTTCAGGTCCCAAGTGCTTCAGGGATTAATGTTTGGCTTTATAACTGAACAGCCTCCGCTGCTGTCAGCCCTCTGTGTGTGTTTATGAAAAACCTCGTATTTCCAGCAGGGCTAGCTCCCTCAAATATTTACATAATTTTCCACCCCCGCAATGACAGCACTGAGATAAGCCTGCACTCGCTGTCAGTCCTGCCACTGATATTACTGGGCTGTAGCTGTAGCACCCTCTGGTGGCGGACATGCAGTACAGCAGTTAGGAGGGAGTAGGCGATTAGTCCGATTACAGTGTGCAGGTAGTTATGGGACGATACAGACAGGTCCTAAACTATCAGGATTTCTGCGTGCTGAACAATCCCTTTCTCATCCGTAACAAACCCACACAGCAACATTACACAGGAATGCAGGTTCTGCTCACCCAAAGCCCCTGGGGGTAAATTTGAGGGAGTGAAGGGGTATTTGGGTACGTATATCAGGTGTAGAGGTAACCTCTAGGGCAAACTGACATCGAGTGCACTCTGGGGCAGTTCAGAGGGGTAGTTTGCATAGTTGAAGCATTCCCTGGGGGTATATTGGGGGCAGGGCTTACCTTTGGGGGCTTGAAGGGGTAGTCGGGGGTGAAGGCGATGTCCAGGAAGAAGACCCCCCCCTCGTACACAGACCCGGGGGGGCCCAGGATGGTGGAGCGCCACTCGTAGATGTTATCTCCCTTCGGCCCAGCACTGCTCTCACACACACACACACACACACACAGGTTATTTACCTTAGGCCCAACATTACACACACATACAGACACACACACATACACATACACATACACACACAGACACACACACACACACACACACAGGTTATTTACCTTAGGCCCAACATTACACACACATACAGACACACACACATACACATACACACACATACACACAGGTTATTTACCTTAGGCCCAACATTACACACACATACAGACACACACACACACACACACACACACACACACACACACACACACACACACACACACACACACACACACACACACACACACACACACACACACACACACACACACACACACACACGCTAAACGCTAAACACAAGAACTACAGAAGGTATAAAAAGCGTAAACAGGAACAGGGACGCCCGCCCCCTGGGTTGCCATGGCGACCGGAGTAAAGGTTATTTCGGGGGAAGCCCGCGTCCTCGCTAAAGAGCCCAGAGTTACGGCCTTAATTTACCACAGGGTCGTTTAGCGTAGCCAGCCCGCCGCCCGCCCCCCCGCCCGCCCGCCCGCCCCCTCTCTCCCGCCCGCCCGGCCGCCCGCCAGCCCGCCCCTCTCTCCCGCCCGCCCGGCCGCCCGCCAGCCCGTCCCTCTCTCCCGCCTTCGCTGTCGCAGAAACCCGCCACCCCCCCGCGTCCGAGCCGCCGCGGCTCGCCACGCCCACCCCGGAGTCCAGCCATGCGCCACGCCCGCCCGCCCCCCCCCCCCCCCGCCCCCACAGACCAGACGCGGTAAATCGTCTTCGGTTTGTCTGCGCGACCACACGCGATTCTGGCGGTCTGTACAGTCATACATGAACACGCTGACTTACTGTGCCAAAGTCATGACCTCATTCACAAGCAGGACCAGCCACCTTCGGTCCTGCAGCTTTCTACACGAATGCATTTCTGTTTACCCAACTCCCCTGACTCATTTCACAGCTTCCAAAAGCCCTTCATTTTTACATATTCTACAGAAACGGGACACAGACAGCTGTAGCGAATGTTAGAGCATCCTGATGTTTTTAGTCGTGAGTCAGTTCAGAAAGCGAACTTACACAGCATTTTCATGAACTATAACAGTGATTCTTCAGGGCTGCAACAGCACAGCATATGGCACAGTGTACAGCACAGAGACCGTACAGCACAGCATACAGCATAGAGACCATACAGCACAGCATACAGCACAGAGACTATACAACACAGAGGCCATACAACAGAGACTGTATAGCACAGCATACAGCACAGAGACCGTACGGCACAGAGGCTGTACAGCACAGAGACCGTACAGCACAGAGGCGGTACAGCACAGTGGCCGTATGGCACAGAGACCGTACAGCACAGAGGCGGTACAGCACAGTGGCCGTATGGCACAGAGACCGTACAGCACAGAGGCGGTACAGCACAGTGGCCGTATGGCACAGAGACCGTACAACACAGAGTGTACAGCACAGCATACAGCACAGAGACCATACAGCACAGTGGCCGTATGGCACAGAGACCGTACAGCACAGAGGCGGTACAGCACAGTGGCCGTATGGCACAGAGGCTGTATGGCACAGAGACCGGACGGCACAGAGGCCGTATGGCACAGAGGCGGTACGGCACAGAGACCGTACGGCACAGAGGCTGTATGGCACAGAGACCATACAGCACAGAGGCTGTATGGCACAGTGGCCGTATGGCACAGAGGCAGTACGGCACAGAGGCCGTATGGCACAGAGACCATACAACACACAGGCTGTATGGCACAGAGGCGGTACAGAAGCCGTATGGGGCTGATATCAGCAGCCTAACAGGCCTCTGTCTGCCGTCTCCCACAGGGCTCACACAGCCCCCACAGACCCAGCAGAGCCTCAGCGCTCAGTCTGTGTTCATCAAGCAGCTGGGGGTGTGAGTCTCTGGCCTGTATATCACAGAGACTGTAACCAAACCAAACTGCACCAAACCTGGTCTTCCAGTCGCTCTTATTCTCTCAATCTCTGGCCTTTTATCTCTCTCTTCCTCACACACAACACTCTCCCTCTCTATGAGCTCTCTCTCCCTCTCTCTCTCTCTCTCTCTTTGGACCCTTTCTCTCTTGCTCTTTCCCTCTATGAGACCTCTCCCTCTCTCTCTCTCTCTCTACCAGTCCTCTCTCTCTCTCTGTAAGCTCAGCGTAGAACATAGTCCACAGTTGGGGTAACTTAGCAACAATACACCCCATTGTGGAAGCTGGCTAGGCACGTGGCAAACAGTAAACAGTGTCAAACACTAAAAAAAGACAGGCTTCACAAGTTTTAACGAGCACAAGGTGCTTCCCCACCCAAACAGGGAAACCTCACATTTCAAAATAAACACAGCCGTCAATACAAAAGAAACAAACACATAAGCAAGTTATTTATGATTTACATGCTTTTCGTACGGAATATAACAATCAGTAAGAGGGCTAACCATCCATCCATCCATTATCTATACCCACTTATCCTGAGCAAGGACGCAGGGGGTGCTGGAGCCTATCCCAGCGTGCATTGGACGAGAGGCAGGACTACACCACGGACAGGCCACCAACCTATGAAGAGTAACCACGCTGTCCAATCAGCTTTAAGTCCCGGCCTTCCGTGAAATCTCCCATTTGACTCCTGTGACGCTTTTCTCTCCCTGGTAAAAGCATGACCCTGGCTACGTAAGCCCGTCCGTCCGATGCTCGAGGAACGCAGACGAGGCCTGCAGAACTTCGCACGCACTCTGAAAGGCGAACAGCTTCCATCGCCGACACAATTCCGCGCCGAGCGTAGGAAACGGCGCACAGACGGCCTTCCCGGTAAAGACGGAACGGAATTCCATTTTCCCGCCGCCGTGGCTCAGCCAACACGTTGGAACGCCAGGTTTCGCGGAACCGTCCCGACTCTATATTTTCCTGAAACGTTCTTATCCGACAGCCCAAAACCACAAAGCAGGCCAACTTTAGCCAAACAGCACAGTGAGCCCTTTACCAAAAGGCAATTTTAAAAAAAAACGATGTAACTAAGAATTATGCATGTATAGGCCGCTAAATATTTTATGTATTAAACTGAAATTCAACCAGAAATGAATTCAAGCCAGAGGTTTCCTGGATCTACCACAGCACACCATAATGCTCCTCGTGTGCCTGGGTTTGCCATACAACATCCAACAGCCTACAGAAGCATTTTCAAGAGGCCTGGTGAAAAATAAACCCAGAAAGATTCAGTGAACCATACCTGCAGTTCGGTGGAGGATCCACGGTGATATCTGCCAGTTCCTTCTGAATCCTACAAAGCACGTGAAAAAATGTATACATTATATACACACACACACACACACACACAACACTTACATTTCAATTTAGTACCAGCGCCTGTCACCAGCTGGTCTCCAGGGCGCTCGTGCGCAGGCACGCACGACCAGCTGTGCACAACTGCACGAGAAAACAACATGGCCGCTCCCAGCGCCACCAATTTTGTGTGTTTTACCTCAAAGGCTGAAATGACCACTTAAACAGTAAGAAATTGCCCCGGAGTCGGCGTAGGGCCAAAGTCCACCGCCGTGAGAAACGGCAGTAGGTGAAAAATTGTAAATATTCCTTTCAGAATTTTCGCAACGAGCCGAATAAGTTAATATGCAAATGAGTTGATCCTAAGCAGAAACGGAAAAGCGGTGCTTGTTGCGTTATCTCTTAAAGGAGACGCGCGTCTGCAGCAGCCTCGAATGCACGCTGAGCCTTAACTGGGCTACCCGCCGGTAGTTGGTTTACAGCTACAACTGATAGAAACTCTTAAACGCCTTCCAAACTGAAGACATAATGTAAAACAAAAAACAGGCGAAACGGCGCTTGTAGCCTGGTTACTGTGCAATAACATAGCTACTCATCATGCATTGTAACCACCAAGTAAACATTCCACCGTCGTTTCCATGTGATGACACAATAATTCCGGATCACTTGCACGCCTGTCCCCGTGCACGGTCACAACGGGGCAATAATTCTCATGAGAGAATGTCCAGCTAACGACTCGATAAAAGTGACCCACGCCACTCTTCGGAATCGCGTGGTCGGTCGGTTACCTCTTCGCGCTGGTGGAAAGCAGTTTTGAGGTTTTGCTCATGCTTGTTTTGCTTTCTCGTTTCTTGCTAGGCGTGTCTTTCTGTTTCGGGTGAGTGGAAGATGAGGAAGAGGATGACGAAGAACTGGTGCTGGCACGCGAATCCTCATCCGACATACCGGCTTCTGTGAGGGAAGAAGGGGGGGAAAGCTGCAAGATAGTAGCCTCGTGACCCTGCAATTGGCGAGCTGCAAACCTGAAGGCAAATGCTCCATCACGGTCGCACTGGAAAGCAGTTAGGCTACGATCGGGATAAGACGTGTTGTTCGGGCAATAATGTCAGTTAAATCAGCAGCAAATTCGGGTCTGAAGCGCCACGGACGCTTTTGACTTGGAGACAAGCCACCAGAATACATCCGGAACGTTCCGAGCGCTCTGGTCCTAAATTTAGCCCAAATAAGACAAAACAAACACTGCTTTGTTCACGAGTGGAATTCTTACACAAACCCCGTGAGCCGGTCCCCTTCCAGTACGACGCGAAGGACTTGTTCCTGTAATTGCGCTCATTGACAAACCCTGCTAAATGTTTTTAAAGGGTTTTCAGGCTCCCGACAGGAATACTCAGATCAGGTAAAACTGGTAACAAATACAGCGAGGAGTGATTTATTCTAATTGGCTGCTACGAAGCAGAAATGAAATCCAAACGGAGCCGCGTCGCTTGCATTCGACACATTTCCGAAATGTCTCTCATCCACGTAGCCGAGGCCACTCAGTGAAACTCTGAAAAAAGAACCGACTAGTTAACTGTCACATTAAAAATCAGAGTGCCGTGTCGTGTTTAATCGGCAAGCCGCACGGGGACATTGAGCTAACCTTTGTTATTCTTCACGCGCCTCCGTTAGCCTACAAGCAGTCGACTGATCTCGGCTCAGCCTCGCGCTCCTCGGTTAGATCGGCTTCCTTTCTGCTTTTCCCGGACCCGCTAAACGTCTTCCTTCATATTAAGGACTTCGAAATCAAAAGCGCGGAGACGCGAGACACGACCAAGGAGGGACGTCTGCTCGTGATCCGCGGAAAAAAACGAGTGTTTTCGCCCGCTAAGCGGCAGCTACCTTCCTTTGTGTCTGCGCTCGGTACGCCGCCTGGACGCGTGTCTTTCGCCTGGCAGGGAGCGGAAGTGTCGGTGTAATGGAGGTAGAGGCGGATGGTAATGTCAAGCAAAACGGGAAAGAACCAATTTAAAGAGAGATAGAGTTTTCAACCGATAAAAGGTGACAGTATAACAAACAAATATTTCCGGTAAAGCGATATGCGCGGTTGAGGTGATAACGTTTTTTTCTCGTCAGCGTGGAAAATAAGTGTGAAAGAACTTGAGAACACTTTCCAGACGTGTTTCCAGATAGGATGGAGACGGAACGGTTTCACAAATATCGTCCTGTTTGAGTCTAGATGTATTCGTTTTGAGAAATTATTCTCGGTTAGAGGCTGGAAATTAGAATTTTCTCGAATTTCTCTTTGGAGAAGGGAGCGGGTGGGGGGCACTTCAAAGCAAAAGACAGAATGTTTATGACCCTCTCTCTCATTAGTCTGTAGATAAGTCTGTGTTTTACAATAGGGGGGTTACATCCTTTTCTGATGCAGCTATCATAAGTTAGAAAGGATTCCATTTAAAAAGTATTTTCCGTTATGTATAGTCATCTCATATCAAGTCTGGCTGGGCAACCCCCTAGAATACCTTTTAGGACTCCCAAGGGGTCCACAGACCTTGTGTTGAAAACCCAGATTTTACACACATTACTACAGTGCCAAAACCAGCTACAGCCAAGGAACATAAAGGCTCACACACACACACACTCTCTCACACATGGACACTCACACACAGACACACACACGCATGCCTTCACACCTTGTTCTAACAAGTTTCTGGGGTGTAGCGGAGGAACTTGTGGGAACACCCACACACAGAAACACACCCACAAAACTTGGAAGTTCTTTTTTTGTTGTTATATTCAAATTGTTGTGAAAATGTCCAATTTTTCTGCTCAAAACATTCAGCCCTCATTTAACACAAATAATTTCCCCCTACCTGTGGAAATATTACCTGTGCACCTGTCTTACAAATATTACCTGAGCACTTGTCTTAAAATATCACCTGTGCACCTGGCTTAAAAAAAGTCTTGAAACGTCACTCTGAAGGTAAATGGCAGATAAGGTTTTCAAATTTATTTTTATTTATTTTTTACTGAACTGCCTGAGGTGGTCTTCAAAGCAGACCTGCAGTGTGTTTGAGAGTGACGTGTGACCACAACCTGTTTTTCTCTCCGTCTTGACTGCGGCTGGTAGATCTGTTATCACGACCTGCCTCTGTCTCGGCAGGGCTGGGGGGGGGGCGTTGGGGGGTTGAGCAGTGAAATGCCGGGAGACACGGAAACAGGCGCTGACGGGAGAGTTTCAGAACCCGCACCAAAATAACTTTAATCAGACGAGGCTCACGCAAGGCCCTCCACATGTGCTGTCTTCCAAATGATCCGTTTAACGGACTGAAGAAACAGCCTGTGTGTGTGTGTGTGTGAGGGAGAGAGAGAGAGAGAGAGACCAAGGAACATATGTTCAGATTTTCCCGTTCTTGCGGAGCAGACAGTAGTTTTTATTATTATGTTAAAGGACCCAGTGGAGAGAGCTGGCATCTGAACACCTCTGTGCACTTTTAGGAGTGACTGCTTTCAGAAAACATCCACACATGTAGTTAAGGTGAGATTAAATGCTTTGAACATTGCATTGTTTTATGAGCTGGTTTTATGAATGAAGTTACTGATTTCCTTAGATCTGTTTGCCTATATTTTGGTAAATAGAATACAAGGCACATTGTCTCTCTCCAAATATGTGTTGCTATGTAGATTTCAGCTGCAATTCTCTTTTGTAATTGGTCAAGTGATGTCATAAAAGAGGGTTTTTAAAAGCCTCAGTGCCAGCTCAATGGCCTCTGATTGGTTGAGTGATGTCATAAAGGAAAAGTTTACAAACATCCACCATTGGTTCTGAGGCGCCGCTGTGTCCTTGCCCAGGGGAAAGAAGTATGATCGTGAGATCTGATTGGCTGGCACAGTTCCCAGTGTTTCAGGTAGCAGCGAGTGAACTGACAGCTCCAAGTACCCCAATTTGCGGACAAAAGCGTCTGATTTTCAGACGAGACGTTGAGCGGAAAAGTGCTGATTCACTGTGAGGCCGCTGCAGTGGTTACAGAGGGCAGCCCTGTTCACTGGGGTCCTGGGCAGGCTCCTAAACTGCCTTCCTCAGTCTACACACATACAGGCATACACTCACGCACGCACACACACACACACACACACACACACACGCACGCACTCACACACACAGTCACACACATACAGGCATACACTCACACACACACATACAGGCATACACTCACACACGCACCCACACCCACACAGTCACACACATACAGGCATACACTCACGCACACACACTCACACACATACAGGTATACACTCACGCAAATACGCATACACTCACACACAGTCACACACATACAGGCATATACTCACACACTCACGCACTCACACATACAGTCACACACATACAGGCATATACTCACACACATACAGGCATACACTCACACACGCACACACCCACACAGTCACACACATACAGGCATACACTCACGCATGCACACACACACACACCCACACAGTCACACACTCATACACACAGTCACACACATACAGGCATACACTCACGCACGCACACAGTCACACACATACAGGCATACACTCACGCACGCACACACACACATAGTCACACACATACAGGCATACACTCACACACCCACACACACACACACACATACAGGCATACACTCACGCACACACACACACTCACACACAGGCGTACACACACACATACAAGCATACACTCACGCACACACACCTACACACATACACTCACACACAGGCATACACTCATGCACACACACATACACTCACACACACACACACACAGTGACTTTCTGGCAGGCTTTCTCTCTCTCATCCCTTTTCTCCTGGCTGCATGTTTGTTCTCTTCATTGTAAACAAATGGAGGTTGAATGCAGCTCTGTGACCCGTGAGAAGGTGATGACATCATTAATTGGTTTCCCAGTGACATCATTAGTGGCTTTCAGTGTGCTGTTAATGAACAAAAGAAAGATCCATTATCTCTCTCTCTCTCTCTCTCTCTCTCTCTCACACACACATACTCATACTCACTGTCTATAGCACATGCCCTTTCTTTCTCTCTCACACACACACACACACTCAATTTGTCACTCTACCACAAACACACACTTCTTCTCACACACAGACACACACACTCACTCTCTATATCACATGCACTTTCTTTTTCTGTCACACGCAGGCACACAAAACACTCACTCTATCGCCCTGTCGCGGACACACACACCGTTAATGTCAGGAAGACACAGCGGAGTTCATGTCTGGCTCCCGTCATTCACGTCTTGCAGCAGGCGATCTCATTGGTCCAGCTTCTTGACATCTCAGCGGACGTACAGTACGTATTGTTCACATGATAAACTTACCAGTTGCCGATGACAACCCGAACACAAACACCTAGTACATACGACTTGGTCACGTGCGGCGAGGCCAACCAAACGCAGCACAAGAGTCAACGATGACATCATTCCTCTCTGTGACATCACAATTCAGCTGTCACTTTTGAATCTGTGACTGACAGGTTAGATGTTCAGACTGTGACCACAACCAAAGGCTCTATTCATTTCAAGTCAGTCCTCCAGAAATAGTCGGTGATTGCCCGCAGATTTTGTTACTGCATAAAACCACAAGGCAGCAGAGAGAGAGAGTGAGCATAGTTTGTTTCTGTGAGTAAATACTACATTATAGCTTAATAAATAACTCTCCTAGGTCGGCAGGCCATACATCTTGGCTAATCCTGTTGGAATAAAATTGCCAAAGCGCTATGCTGTAGATACAGCTGTAAAAATAAGAGGAAACTACACTTTCAGCTGTAAACTTCAGATTTAGAGCAGCTCTTGTAAACATGAGGACCGTATGGAAAGTTCCTCTCTGTCAGTTTTTATCAGTGACTGATGAAACGTGACCCGCTAATGGACTTTAAGGCCATAAACGGGGCGTTTCCATTCCTGACCTTTGACCCCTGTCACCATTCAGTGTGCCTGCATGGCGATAGATAGCTTCGACCCTTGACCCCGTAACATACCCAAACAGGCGCACCTCGTGATCCGAGTGGTATGTGCATACTGTACTGTGACACCAGCAGATCTACGGCAGGAAGAACGATGGAAACCAGGACTGTTTCTGAGACACACACACACACACGCACTCACACACATTCCTGCTCAAACACCTCCTAGTGTACACACACATGCATGTACACGCACAATCACATTCCAGCTCAAACACCTGTGTACACACCCATGCTCATGTACACACACACACATTCACACACATTCCAGCTCAAACATCTCTTAGTGTACACACACGCATACACACACACAATCACATTCCAGCTCAAACACCTGTGTACACACCCATGCGCATGTATACACAAGCACACTCACACACATACATACACACACATTCCAGCTCAAACATCTTTTAGTGTACACACACGTGCACACACACACAGATTAAAGTGTGAGATTAGTGTGAGATTAAAGAGTGTGTTCTCTGTCTGGGGGATTGGTTCACACTGTAGTTTATGAATGTGATGAATGATAACTACCGTGAACAGCATGGCTCGGGGCGGATGCCAGATCACACTACCACACGGTCCACAGCGCTGTTAATTTAGTGGAAATCTACTGCAGGACATGCCACACCACAGCGTTCCCCGGCGCATTAGTATTAGTAACGGTTCTGCTTCCTTCGTGCGGCTGGTGCTCTTATCCAGGCGAACGTGACGCGGTGCGTTAAATACACGAGCACGTTTAGGCCGTTTCAGCGGCTGGAGGCCGCACAGCGAGCATCTCTGCGTGTCAGCGGGTGAGAAAATGGCCTCCTGGTTACCCGGAATGGTCGCTGCGACGTCAGCCTCGCGGGCCGGACGGAAGTTAAGATGGACGCCGGGAGGTTTCTCTGGAGTTTGTGTGCGAAATGAAGCCTGACAGTCGCACAGGGCCGACTGATGTCATGGTTTGACTATTAACTGTGGGGACTGTGCTGTGTGTGTGAAACAGAGCTTGTGGGGACCATGTGTGTGTGTGTGTGTGTGAGAAACAGAGCTGTGGGGACCGTGCTGTGTGTGTGAAACAGAGCTTGTGGGGACCGTGTGTGTGTGTGTGTGAAACAGAGCTGTGGGGACCGTGCTGTGTGTGTGTGTGTGTGTGAGAAACAGAGCTTGTGGGGACCATGCTGTGTGTGTGTGTGTGTGTGTGAAACAGAGCTTGTGGGGACCATGCTGTGTGTGTGTGTGAAACAGAGCTGTGGGGACCATGCTGTGTGTGTGTGTGAAACAGAGCTGTGGGGACCGTGCTGTGTGTGTGAAACAGAGCTTGTGGGGACCATGCTGTGTGTGTGTGTGTGTGTGTGAGAAACAGAGCTGTGGGGACCGTGCTGTGTGTGTGAAACAGAGCTTGTGGGGACCGTGTGTGTGTGTGTGTGAAACAGAGCTGTGGGGACCGTGCTGTGTGTGTGTGTGTGTGTGTGAGAAACAGAGCTTGTGGGGACCATGCTGTGTGTGTGTGTGTGTGTGTGAAACAGAGCTTGTGGGGACCATGCTGTGTGTGTGTGTGAAACAGAGCTGTGGGGACCATGCTGTGTGTGTGTGTGAAACAGAGCTGTGGGGACCGTGCTGTGTGTGTGAAACAGAGCTTGTGGGGACCATGCTGTGTGTGTGTGTGTGTGTGTGTGAAACAGAGCTGTGGGGACCGTGCTGTGTGTGTGAAACAGAGCTTGTGGGGACCATGCTGTGTGTGTGTGTGTGTGTGTGTGTGTGTGTGTGTGAAACAGAGCTTGTGGGGACCATGCTGTGTGTGTGTGTGAAACAGAGCTGTGGGGACCATGCTGTGTGTGTGTGTGAAACAGAGCTGTGGGGACCGTGCTGTGTGTGTGAAACAGAGCTGCAGGGACCGTGCTGTGTGTGTGTGAAACAGAGCTTGTGGGAAGGTGTTATGTCAGAGTTTTGAATGAGTGGAAAACCGAGGATTCTTTAAATGCTTGGCGTTCCTGAGCGAATGGGAAGTAGGCCAGGCCGTGCTCAACATTCGCTGAGTCATGACAATTCCTGCGGGACGAAAACAAGACCCACTCCTCTCTATGTCTCCAAAAACTACACACATTCCTCTCTGTGTTTGAGACACCCCGGGAAGCCCATACTGCTCTTCGTTTGTTCAGCCTTAATGCCCCACTGGTCCTCGCCTGATGTGCTATTATATGTGGAGTCATTTTCAATCAGGACAGCTATTTTCAAAAGTTGAGGTTAGCAGGTTGGCTGTGCGTGTTTTTTAAAATGCAATCCCAATTCAGGCTGAACAGTGGGGAGACAGTGACTAAAGCTGGTCCCGTCTGTCCACCATCCAGTTTCCTGCCAGTTTTCCTGCTAGTGCTTGTGGGTATGATGTCATATCCACCACAGATAAAATGTGTGTCTTGCGCAAATGTTTCATCCAGGTGACTTTTTAAGTACAAATCCCCAAATGACGTGTCCTGATGCCTCAAGTGGCTAACCCAGGCCCCAAACAAGGACTTTGTGATGTGGACCAAACAACGTGTTCTTCTGATGAACTGTTCACAAGATGTTCCAGAAATATTAGTGGTTTTCAGCTCGCTGTGGCTCGGCCAATCACAGCGCTCATGAAACCTCACTCCCCTGTTATTAGGTTACATGTCATGCAGCCATTTATGGCATGGCAGGAAATACAGGATGTGACATCACATGAAATGTGCCTTTCCTGTTTTTGCCCCTTGCTTGAATTTGCAGCTCCCGGCCAGACCAGTTTGGCGTGCCAGGCCTGCATGGTGATGTGTTTCCACAGAATACATTGGAATCGCCACTTGCAGGAGGAAGAGAACATGGTTGGCCCCCGTCTTGGCTCTAACCAGGACAAGCAGCCATTGGAGGCATTTACTGATCTGACACAGCAGTTTGTGGCTGCCAGCGTTAGTGGTGGTAACCGTGCCAACTGGATACTGCAGCTGGTAGCAGCAGTTTGCCTCCTCTGTTCATTTGATCCGGTCTCACCATTCACAGGCTGTGTGAAATTTCTGATTGATTACTGAGCAAGTGTGTGTGTGTGAGAGAGAATGAGTGAGTGAGTGAGTGAGTGTGTGTGAGAGTGAGTGAATATGAGTGTGTGTGTGTGTGTGTGTGTAAAGAACATCATGCTGTGTTTTCAGCAGGGTCCTTTTTAGACAAAGGGGATCAAACCATGTTTGTGTGAAACCTGGAACCCCCCCAATAAAAGCACTTCCTGCGGCTGGCTCTGAGTGTTATTTCAGTTTCATCTGTCATGTAGTGTACTGAGAAACCAGGCTGCAGTTTCTGAAGAAAGGGAAACGTTTTTTAAAATATTTATTTATTAATTTTTTAAAAATCTCTCACTCTTGTCCTGTTTTTTCTTCGGTTTCAGAACCTGGTTTTCAGGTGTAAACCCAGTGTTCTCTGTGCTTGGGCGGGGCGGGGCGGGGGGGGGGGGGTCACAGCATGTTCTGCTGTTTACAGGATGTGAACTTAATTATAGCACCTGCAACAAAGCACTGCTGAATGTCATGCTAGCATTTGTGGCGTTTTAAAAAGAGTTCAATTCATTCCTTTGTACTTTTGTGAGTTGAGAAATAAATGCAGCCAAGTCTTCGTTTTAATTTAGGCTGTTTAATGTAGCAAAGGAACTAATGGGTCTGTTACCCAAGCACAGATAAACAAAAAGCCAGCAAATAAGAAAGGATGTTGGTATACCCTGTTCCCCAAAGGATACAAAGGGGGCAAATGGTTTTTAAAAGAGAACTGGTCACAGACGGGGGGGGGGGGGGGGGGTAATCAGATATGGAGGGGAAGAAATGAGGTTGTGGGGGGATTGGACTGAGGTAGGGGGTAGAGGATATCACACAAAGGTACTGCATATCAAAGGGAGAGAATTTGCCTGGATTAGGTGGCAGACAAGGTAATCTGCGATTGACCCACTACAAGATGAGGAACTTCAGGGGTGATTACCTTAAAATCTTCTATACGGCCTAGAGATCTACTGTAAACTATATTTGGCTCCCATGTTTTCCAACAGCACTGTTGTGATAATATTTCTATCCAAGCTCCTGTGCCTGAATTTCCCAACCATGCAAACTAGGGATGCAAATTTCATGCAATTCTTTTAATTGGTCTTTGGTGCCCATTCATCAACTGATAATGATTACCTTAAAATCTTCTATACGGCGTGGAGAGCTACTGTGCGGCTGGCCTGGCCAGTACGTTCAGGGGGGGGGGGGGGGGGGGGCGTGGTGGTGAATATAGGGCAGATTGCATCATTGCGTTTGTAAATCTATTCACAGGCTGTTTGCACCCACATTTCAAAGGGCACATCCTGGCACCGCAAGCCACAACTGTCAGAGGAGGAAATTGGCTCGCTGTTCTTACACTTCTCTCTCCACCAATCAGATGCAGCGTAGCCGCTGACTCAGACTCTGCTACACAAAGCACACGGTCTGTGTTCCAGTCACCTGGGCCACAGCGCCGAAGAAGCGCAGCCTAGTGTGTGCAGAGACAGCGTTTCTGAACGTTTATGTATGTTACACCTTCCCCTTCTCTGTGACCGCCTGCCCTGGGGCCCAACCCAGCACCCCACCATCCCCTGCCCTGGGGCCCAACCCAGCACACAGCCATCCCCTGCCCTGGGGCCCAACCCAGCACCCCACCATCCCCTGCCCTGGGGCCCAACCCAGCACCCCACCATCCCCTGCCCTGGGGCCCAACCCAGCACCCCACCATCCCCTGCCCTGGGGCCCAACCCAGCACCCCACCATCCCCTGCCCTGGGGCCCAACCCAGCACCCAGCCATCCCCTGCCCTGGGGCCCAACCCAGCACCCCACCATCCCCTGCCCTGGGACCCAACCCAGCACCCCACCATCCCCTGCCCTGGGACCCAACCCAGCACCCCACCATCCCCTGCCCTGGGACCCAACCCAGCACCCCACCATCCCCTGCCCTGGGGCCCAACCCAGCACCCAGCCATCCCCTGCCCTGGGGCCCAACCCAGCACCCAGCCATCCCCTGCACTGGGGCGCAACCCAGCACCCCACCATCCACTGCCCTGGGGCCCAACCCAGCACCCAGCCATCCCCTGCCCTGGGGCGCAACCCAGCACCCCACCATCCCCTGCCCTGGGGCCCAACCCAGCACCCCACCATCCCCTGCCCTGGGGCCCAACCCAGCACCCCACCATCCCCTGCCCAAGGGCCCAACCCCCCCCCCCCCCCTCATGGCTCACTATATCCCCTGGCAACCGGGGGAATTCTTAAGCAGGAGCTGCCGGCAGTAAAATGCTAATTCTGCGCGATGACGAGCAGCTTCGGAAGGAGCTGTTCTGGCGGGGTGCTAATTCAGGCCCGCTGCGTCTGCCCTGGGGAGGTCTACGGGCCTCTGCAGCCCGCCCGTCATCTTAAATTTATTATCACCCCCCCCCTCCCCCGTTGGGCCCGGTCAAAACCACCGTCGAGTGAAGTCACACAGGAACGGCATCTCGCTATCGAGCTAATTCACCCCCCATTGGGAATTCCACATATTAGAACCCTTACTTGGGCTTATTTATTTATTTATTTATTTAGGCGAATAAAGTCTTCAGAGCCCCGTTATTTCTCAGGGGAACGCTGCACAGCGAGAGGAGGGACAGAGGAGCTCAAAGAGCCGCGTGGTAGCGCTTTAGCGCCCGCCGCTAATCCCAGATATCCGGCGCCTGACCCGGCGTCCGTCTGGAACCCGCTCCGTCACCCGCCATCTAAGAAAATGGCCCCCGGCGAGCGGAGGCTTGATTGACAGGCCACCTCGTCGCCGGCACCCTGAGAGTCCCGCCATCGCGGCGAGGTGTAACAGGCCACCTTCTCTGCCTTTCGAATTTGAATAAAACGCGCATTCGCCAATGCTGGAGTGACGTTTGCTGTGTGTGAACACGCCCGTGTGTGGGGCATCCAGCCAAACACTCTGCGGTTTAAAGTGTTCACTGCAAACACCGATGTCACAACACACACAGGCTCTTAACACTGATGGGAAAATTAGTGATCTGTGAATTTCACGATATCCAAAATAAGTTAATGTGTTTCCCCCCTAGAGAATGCCCCTCATTCTTTGTGACTCGGCCCTGGAACGCAGAGGTGAAGCCCCGTCATCGAAGAATGGCGGTACCTGCTGGTGACAAAATGAACTGCATGCTCTCCCTTTGCGGTAAGATACGGACTGTTTCCCTTCTGTGTTAATTACACAGTGACTGTGTACAAAACTCACCGTTCACGCTGAACGTGTTTGCCTTTCTTTGCTACCTGTGGTCAGGTTGAACCCTCGCCTTCACTACCTACCGCCGCTACGTTATCAAGACCGAAAACCCTTTGGTGTTTTACACCTGCAGTGAAATCCTCTAGTCTGATCCGGAACTGTTCTTCAACTCACCACCTGAGGGCGCCAAAAACGTATTTAGCTGCGAGTGAGACTGTCGCTCCTTCTCCTAATAGGACTCGCAGCTTTTGGTCATTTGTTAGGGAGGGAAATTTGTTTAGGAATGTTGAATTTTGGATCTTATTAAAATATGTTTCCCTTATCTGTGAATATTTTTCACAATATAACAGGAAGTGCATCTCTGTCTCTACCTCTCCTGTCTTGCAGTGACCACATATACGTTCTTCTTTGGGTAGCCATGTTTTTTTGTGCCTTCCTTTTTCAATTGCTAAGGTGTGGTCACTGAGCCTGTACTTGGTCAGGATTTGTCTCTGCTTTGTATCTCTGACAGAGGAGAGATACTCTGCCAAATTGTATTCTCTGTTTAGGGCCAAGTAGCAATTAAGTTTATTTTGTGTTTTGGTTTCATTATTCCAGTGTTCCAGATAGGCATCTTTTGTTTGTTTAATTATTTGGTTTATTCTAATTTCTGGTTTTAAAGCAGTGCTGGTCTGAGTTTGGTCAGTGTTTGGTTTTAGTTGGTTAGTGAGTCTCATGACCAGCTGACTGAGAGGACTCTTTTTGGGTTTCAGGTCTTGGGTTTTCAGTGCTTGAAATTGCATTGTGTCTTGGGGACTTGATTTGAGGTGCATCCAAAATTTAAGTGCTCTTTTTTTAATGTTAATTATCAATGGGTAACTGCCTAATTCTGCCCTGCATGCATTGGTGGGAGTTTTCCTTTGGATGTTTAGTATTGTTCTGCCAAATTCTGAATGCAAGGCCTCTATAGGATGCTTGTCCCACCTAGTGTAGTTGTGATAACTGAGTGGACCCCATACTTCACTTCTATATAAGGCAATTGGTTGGATTACACTGTCAAAAATTTTAAGACAAATTCTAATTGGTATGTCTATTTTGTGAAATTTCCTTCTAATTGCATGAAAGGCTCTGCAGGCTTTTTCTTTTAGTGTATTCACTGCCAGACCAAAGTTTCCTGAGGCACTTATTTTGAGCCCCAGGTAATCATAGAACAGGGAGTGCTCTAGTGCGGTGTTTCCTAGAGTGAACACATGTCTGGTTTCCTGAGATCTGGGTTTCTTTTGGAATATCATTATTTTAGATTTTTTAAAGTTTACTGTCAGTGCCCAGTTCTGAGAGTATTGCACCAGTAAATCCAAATGTTGCTGTAGCCCTTGTTCTGTGGGTGACAGCAACACCAGGTCATCCGCATAGAGTAGGAATTTAACTTCCTTGTTGTTTAGGGTTAAGCCAGGGGTAGCAGATTGTTCCAACAGCACCGCTAACTCATTAATATAGATATTAAAGAGCGTTGGTGACAAGCTGCATCCCTGAAAAACACCTCGTCCTTGAGTGAAGAAATCTGTTCTTTTATTCCCAATTTGTACTCCACATTTATTATTGACATAAATAGATTTTAGTATGTCATAAACTTTACCCCCTACACCACTTTGGAGAATTTTATAATATAGTCCTTCTTGCCAAATAGAATCAAAAGCCTTTTTAAAATCTATAAAGCATGCAAAAATGTTATCTTTGCTTTTTTGGTGTACATGTTGATTAATTAGGGTGTGTAGGGTGTAAACATGATCAGTTGTGCGATGTTTTGGTAGAAAGCCAATTTGTCCTTTGCTCAAGACATTGTGTTTCATAAGGAAGCTAGCATACTGGCATTGATAATGCTGCAGAAAATCTTCCCCAGATTGCTGCTCACACAGATGCCTCGGTAGTTATTAGGGTCAAATTTGTCTCCACTCTTGTAAATTGGGGAAATAAGCCCCTGATTCCAGATATCAGGAAAGCAGCCAGCTTGGAAAACAAGATTGAACAATTTGAGCAGGGCCTGTCTCAGCTCAGGGGTGCTGTGTTTAAGCATCTCTGTCCTGATGCTGTCAGGTCCACATGCTTTTCCAGGTTTTAGCTTTTTAATGTTGTCTTCTAATTCTTTCATTGTAATTTGGTAATCAAGTGGGTTCTGATATATTTTAATAGTTGCTTCAAGGATTTGCAACTTTTCTTGGATTTGTTTTTGTTCATAATTTAGATTATTAGGTGAAGTTTGCTCATAAAGTTTTTCAAAATGATTTTTCCAAATGTTGCAATTTTGTAAGGCCCAAATTGTCTGGTTTTTTTTTGCTCAATTTGTTCCATTTTTTCCAGAACTGATTTTGATCAATATAGTCTTCAATTTCTTGTAGTTTTTTATTATAATGTATCCTTTTCTTTTCCTTTAGGGTCTTTTTGTACTCTCTTTACTCTGTACTCTTTTTTTTTTTTTTGTACTGTGTTTTTCAACATAATTTTGTCGCATTTCTGTGTTGAGTGGTTGACTGTGTTTTTGATTGGATAGCAGTCTTAATTCTTTCCTGATATTTCTGCAGTCCTCATCAAACCACTCTTCTTTTTTCAGTCTCTGTTTGGATGCAGATTTATGCCTAATTGGTTTTGCAGGAACTCTGTTGAGAGAAAGGTGTTAATAATGTTAGTAGTTTCAGGTGAACTGATTACACTTTTGAATTTGACTTCACTGTCAGGAGCCCATCGATATGACCTGTTTAATCTGTACAGTTTGCAGGGCTCAGACTCTGCTATTTGTTCTATAATTCTTTTTAGGTATACATTTATCTGACAGTGATCTGTTAGTGGTGTTTGTGGTCATAGAGTGAATGCACTAGTATAGGAGGGGTCCATGTCAGTAATGGCATAGTCAACTACACTAGTCCCAAGAGCTGAACAATATGTGAATGTCCCCTTTGATCCTGCCATTAAGCATGTACAGACCTAGGGAGCGACAGAGATGCACTAACTCTTTCCCATTTTTATTACAAATATGGTCAGGATTATTTCTGGGAGTAACGGTAGGAGTGAAGTATAGAGAGGACTGTCTGAAGACATGGCTATTTCCAGTAGAATCTACTATGTCAGGCTCAGATCCTGTTCTGGCATTCAAATCTCCGATCAATAGAACATTACCCTGGGCCTGGTAATGTGTGATCTCTTTATGAAGATTTTCAAACAAGTTTTCATTGTAGTACGGTGACTCCAAAGGGGGAATGTAGGCCGCACATATATATAAGTCATTATCACATTTGATAATATTTTTATTTAATTTTAGCCAGATGTGTGTTATTGCCTTTTTAATTAGTTCTAATTGGGTTGACAAATCATCTCTGTACCATATGATAATCCTACCTGAATCCCTGCCATGCCTTATGTTTTTCTGTTTGAGGGATGACAGTAAAATTTCTTCATAGCCTGGGGGACAGTGAGTATCAGCATCATCTCGACACCATGTCTCCAACAGTATTATTATATCATGTCCTGAAATGCATGAGATGAATTCTGGGTTTGTGCTCTTCCGTCCAAAAACCGAAGAATATAAGCCCTGAATATTCCAAGAACCTATCATTAACAATTGATTATGTAGATTTCAGTACAGTGACAACAATTTGATCAAATTTACAATGTGTTTTCAAGCAATATATTTAGTAAAGCAAATTTTATTTATTTATTTATTTATTTATTTATTCATTTATTTTCAACCAAGAATCCTACAGATGAGCTGTAGCAACTGTTTCACCTCTCCAATATCTGAGTGGTTTGATACTACCTGAGAATAGGTAGGCTGGCACTCAGGGGGTAGCTGGGCTCCGCTGGGCTGGGTTCTGCTGGGCTGGCCTCCGCTGGGCTGGGTTCTGCTGAGCTGGGTTCCGCTGGGTTGGGTTCTGCTGGGCTGGGTTCTGCTGAGCTGGGTTCTGCTGGGCTGGGTTCTGCTGGGCTGGGCTCCGCTGGGCTGGGATTCACTGGGTTGGGCTCTTCCTGGCGGGATTCTTCTCTCCCGATGTTTACGTTGGTCAACTTTGTGCACTCTGTGGTGATTTCCCTGTTTATGTTGGTAATTATGTTGAATGCGAAGTCGGTCCGTGGCTGCAATGTGGAAATGGTGATTTTTACCCTTGGGAACTCTCTTTGTGCTTTTTTTAGCCACCTTAATCACTGCTTCTGGTACATTCTGCCCCATTTGTGCCTGTGTGGATTATGATGTTGTCAGGATCTCCCAGGCGTTCATGACAGATTAGTTGGAGTGCACTGTCTGTGTGGGGGCACCAGAACTTTCCAACGCTGTAACTGGCTGTGCATTGGCCGGGGCTGTCTGTGAAGCTGGAAGAGCAGTGTTGTCCTGTGGAGGGCTGGGGGGACTGGGGTCCACATTAATGTCTAGGCTGGTCTGTGGTTCTGTTTGGCTATTGGTCTCCGTCTGTGAGCCTGTGTCTGTGGTCTGGCTGTGCGGGGACTGCTCCGCTGCTGTTATACTATGCACCTGCTCCCTCAGATCGAGTATGTGTAAGTCTTTGTGCTGCAGCTCCTCTCTCACTTTAAGTAGGTCATGTCTGAGAGCCTTGTTTGCTTTATGAAGCTCACTCACATTTTCTCCTAACTGTCTAATTGTTGTTTTGGTTTCCTCTTTAAATAGCCTCATGTCATCTCTTAGCTGTTCAATAATGTCCATCTCTGATAATTTGTTCTCTCTGAATTCAGTAATCTCCACTTCTAGAAGGGAGAGGCACTTCTGAATGCGCTGCACTGACGCTGGTGTCCTGGGTGTCTGTGGGCTGCAGTGGGCTCTGTGTGTACTAGAGCAGGCTGGCAGAGGGGCTCTACAGGCTGTGTGCACAGGGGAGACTGGAGCAGTGGTTCCAGCAGCTGACACATTTAGGGAAGCCAATGCACCTGGTGCTGTTTTAGTGGCCTTTTTGCCGTTAGCAAGTTTTTAGTCGATCAAAATTTTTTTCAAAATCCTCTAATTTAGTTATTGATCCCCGAACCATTACAGTGCCTGTATTATAGAAATGTATGCTAAATTTGGGTACAGTGTCCAACGAATTGATTTGTTGCCACTCATTTTCATTTGCCTGTAGTCTTCATGAAGGGCAGGGTGCCAGGCCTCTGGGTGCTCAGTATAGAATAGCAGGTCTGTTAGAATTTCTTTGTTGCCTTGCAGTGTGTAATCTGCTCTCAGTGTTACTGGGTAATCTTTTAGCAGTTTTCTCCTGTACTTTTTTTCCCTGCCTCACTTGTGATGTCATCAGGGTAGTGGATTGCTAAGCAACGTAAGCTCCTCCCACTATGCTATTGTTGAAATGTATCCATTTTCCCACTCTTTCCCAACTGAAAAAAAAATGCTGGTTGTTGTGCTCTGCTGTCAGTTACTGATGCAGAGCTGAAGGGCCTACTTTGCTGATGTGAATTAGCTGTAAAGTTTTGGGTTTTTGATAAATTATATGTGTCCTACCTTCCAAATCTTCTTTATTCAGTTCCCTTTTTCTTCCAGATTCTTGCTCAATGTCCTTTTCCCTGGTTATATTGGTTTTGATCCTATTCTTCCAGCTTGTTGATGATAGTTTTAATAGCAGGCTAACTACTTTGTTAGCATATTCTGCTTACTGTCTCCTCACCAAATGAAATTTGTTGTTTTATTATTTATTTTTATTTTTGGTATATCAAAATTTTGCTCACCTTCTTCCTGGTCTCTTTAGCTTTAATATAAGGTTATACTTGTCATTGTACACAATCGATAATTAATAAAATCACTGGTTGTAGTAATCACTCAATTTAATTCCTACTTGGCCCTGAACAGAGAATACAATTTGGCAGAGTATCTCTTCTCTGTCAGAGATACAAAGCAGAGACAAATCCTGACCAAGTACAGGCTCAGTGACCACACCTTAGCAATTGAAAAAGGAAGGCACAAAAAAACATGGCTACCCAAAGAAGAATGTATGTGGTCACTGCAAGACAGGAGAGGTAGAGACAGAGATGCACTTCCTGTTATATTGTGAAAAATATTCACAGATAAGGGAAACATATTTTAATAAGATCCAAAATTCAACATTCCTAAACAAATTTCCCTCCCTAAAAAATGACCAAAAGCTGCGAGTCCTATTAGGAGAAGGCCCGACAGCCTCACTCGCAGCTAAATACGTTTTTGCCTGTCACAGCCTGAGGGACAGTGGGTGAGCATCCAGCAAACATATGTATGTGTGTGTGTATATATGCGCATGCGTGTTTGTATATATATGTATATGTATATGTGTGTGTATGTATGTATGTGTGTGTGTGTGTGTGTGTGTGTGTGTGTGTGTGCGCGTATTGTGGCCTTCCTCAAGGTCTGTCTCCTCACCTTGCTCCGTTCGGCCTTGTAGGACTTTTCTTCCAGCCCTCCGTCATTTTTAGCATGGGGAGACCACTCCCCCCAGTCATAAAAAAAAGGTTGAAAGTTGCAATCATACAATTTCTACGCGTGCGTTGGCTCACAGCCGCTTACCTTTTCCTTTTCAAAATAATTTATTAAATCAATACAATTTTCTTACAACACAACAGACATTCAACACTTCACAAAAACTATTCCATACAAACTATCCTTTACAAAAAAACATTCACAGCCGCTTACCGCCCTAGGAACAGGTGAGGAGAGAAGCCAGGCTAGGCTCTCAGTCCTCTGTGCTGCTCCTTATATACTCTGTGAGGCAATCACTGAAGCAGTCTCAGGTGTGCTGCAGCAGAGCGGAAAATTCCACATACCTGCACTCTGCTGCAGCCCTGTCCATGGTGCTGATCCTTGGAGCTCACCTGGTCTGCGGATTGCTGTCCCTGGTCCTGAAGTCTTCCGATATTTCATTCGGAAGGTAATGCCCACTCACCACTTGCCCCAGCAGTCGCCGGTGGCGGTAGGCCCGGCCGCCCTGGTGCTTCTTGTCTTCTCCTGTGGAGCACCGATAGGGCCTCAGGGCGCCACAGTATGTATGTATGTACATATATGTGTATATATATATATGTGTATATGTGTATATATACATATATATATATAAATATATATATATATGTATGTGTGTGTATGTGTGCATGTATATATGTCTATGTATATGCATATGTATGAGTATATATGGTACTCTTGATGAGAAAATACTTTTTTTCTCAATTAATTTAATTCAGTTAACTTAATAGATAATAAGTATTATGTTCCTATCATTTGTGCTGTTATTGTTGTTGCTGCTTGTCTTCTTTTTTCTTTTTCATTATATATTCTTACTGTAGTTGATTGCTGTTGTCACTGCGCTTTGGCAATATGTATTTTTAAATATGTCATGCCAATAAAGCATTTGAATTTGAATTTGAATTTGAATTTGAATTTAGTCTGGGTGGATTTTCCTGTAGTCGTGGACTCGTCCTTCGCTCCACTGCGCTTGCGTTGGTTGCAACGGGCAATGTGGCTGCGCCCTAGTTTGGGCTTCATGCGCCAGTGAGCACTAACGGTCTATGGGTTACACCCACTGAGTGGCAGAAAGACTACGGAGTGATAGCGTTACAGTCTGATCTTGGCCACACACTGCCACGCTGGGCTGCACGGTGTAAACATGTCTGTATACCGACTTAATAATGAAACATTTGAATCCACGTCATGCCAATAAAGCATTTGAATTTGAATTTGATCTTGAGAAGAAGAAGAAGAAGAAGAAGAAGAAGAAGAACTTGCGGGTGACCTCCTGGTGACGTCATGGGCAAACCCCCTCGCTGCAGTACTTTTTTCGCTGCCATGCTCTTTCAACGCCCTCCTCGATTTTTCCTCTAAGTTCCACCCTTCCCTGGCCAGTACGCGCATATGTGACTCCGTTTGTTATCTAGCGTCTTCGGATCGGACGGGAAAATACGTTTCGGATTTTTATGGAAACACTCAAGTGCACACTGTACTATTTTCTTGGTTTATCGATTGAGAAATTGGTGCGAAGATGATTTTCCTAACGCTGTTCTGTATTTTTGCCACTGTTAATAGCGGTAAGTCGAAAAAACTGAAGTGAAACAACATTTTCCATTTTAGACCTAAAACTAAGCTTTTACTTAAAATTTACTTTTAAAAATGTTCTCCATCAGTATCGAAATGATTTATCAGAATGCTAAAGAAGAAATGTACTTATTGTGTACTACTTTAAGACAAAATATAGCCTACACTTAGTTGCGAACTTATATCCGGAAGGCCCTACAAAGGCAAAAGACCTTAATTCGCCAGAGTGTAGAACTGAGAAAAACGACTTAAAAGTTGTTTTGTTGTCCAGCCAAATGAACTGTGGGCAGAATATTGTAAATGAGGCAATTCTTTGTTTTTTTAATTAAGTTATTTATCTACATAAAAATCTTGAGCTCAAACTTGACCGTTATTTGGAAGTTAATGTATTGTGCCTTTGCACTGTCTGCTAAATAATAACGGGTCATGCCAAGGCAAAAGGCGTTAACTTCTGTTTGATCGCTCATTTGGTTGCTGATCACTATATAAAATCAGTATATGATAATAATGATAACATCTACATAAAATCTAGTGATCATGGCACAATTAGGCTTAGATTAGATTCATTGTTTTTCTGACATGACAAATGTAGACACAGATGACATCGATCAAACAAAATAGATTTGCATGTGGGAGGATAACGTTTTGCAATCAGTTTATTGAGTGCAATGTTTACTAACGCAATGAATAGTAAAGGATACAAGACTCGTGTTTTGGATTTAATTGGATGAATTCCAGAGTAGGATACTCAAGGACGACTCATGCTATGGGTTTAACGTGTTGAACGCCAGCGAGTAATGCTCAAAGCTCATGTTGTGGATTCAACTTCTCAAAGGACGTTGTTTGCAATGGATTTTTATCAGGTTACTATTTAATTGTGAATTGTTACTGCTGAGCTCGTGTGTGTGTGATTAGGCTATTTAGGAGGTGTGTCGTGTTTCTATGCGAGCCCTAACCCTCTCGCGCTGTTTCCTTGGCTGTCAGTGTTGGGCTGTCACACGCTGGCACAGACTAGCCTGCATGACACAAAAAAAGAATTAATTGCATATGATTTACAATTACTTATAGCTGGCAAGCCATCTAGCGAGCAGTTTGGTTTTGTTTGTGAAGTAGTTAGCCTAAGCTAGCTAACGCTAGCTAACAAGTAATTTGAGTAGACTATCTATCTATCAGCCTAATCTTTCTTACCTTGATTTTGGTGGGTGCGTTTCAAAGACATCTCTACCAACATTTTCCCTCGAGAGCAATGGGCCATTCTTAAAAGCTAGATGCAACGTTAGTAAAAACAACAACTGCTTTAGACTTTATTCAAGCTACTGTGTGTCTCAGAAATGCTTCGATGACACATAGGCTGAAGCCACACTATACGCGGCGACGGCCGCCTGTGGCCGCGCCGCGTCCCCACAGTCGGCGGTTTGTGGCAAGCGGCCAAAACCAGACTTCGTTTTTGAAGCTCATTTCCTGGTGTTGTAGTTTCTGGTTGTTCACTAGCGCCACTACGGATGGCTCCAGTATAGGTGTTTTCATATCCGGTTTCCATGTAAGTCTACGGTACAAATGCGATCAAAATACAAAGTCAATAATTTTTTCTCACAAGAACAAATAGTCATAATAGGTGTATTTTATTCGTCTTATGACTGTCCATGGGTCGATTTCATGATTTATTGCGTCATTTGGGCACAGTGCCAATATTTGTTCTGGACCAATGAGGTACAGCTTGCGTCACTTCCGGATTACTGCGGCGTTACAGTAGGGGCTACAATCTGTGGTCACTGGGGTGGGAGGTGGCGTCTCTTGGCCTTGACATTGCGGCTCCGACCACGGTCCACCTGTGCGAAGTCAGAAAATGCAGGCATCCCATTTTGTAGTGGTTTCATTATAGCGTGTGCTATTTACAGCTGCACTAGACGACCATAAAATAACCCTCCTCTGAAGTTTTGCGGTAGCCGAGTCATTTTTACTATTTCCTTTAGCCCACTTAACCAAATAATTAGTTGGCAGAAAGCGTAATCAGCTAACGCTTATTTGCTATATGTGGTAGTCCAGTAGCCTATGCTAAAACAGTTCGCAACTTCAGCTACCAAGCCATTTGACTAGCTAGCTAACCCTAACCGGCAAATATTCCATCTGTCAAACGTGTTTGACGGCTTGTCAGTAGTGTACATTCCGTAAATGTCTACCTGGGCTATGCTGCACGAATGTGACAAAGCTAGAAGCTAGCAAGAAAATAATAATAATTAGAAATTCAATGTAGGCCTACATTATTTTTGTCTTTATGCAACAGGTGGAAAACTTGCTCTTCAAAGTGCGTTGTCATATTTACACGCCTGTAGATCCGTTATTAAAATACTTGGTAGATTTGTTAATCACCGCTGACAGTGTTAATTTTTATTCGGTAAAAAGTGACTTGCGAACAATCGGTCAGCTAGCGTCACCCAGCAAGTGAACACCACAAACGGCGATGGAGTAGTAGCAGTTAATGGCTCATTAACTGACTGTGGCGAAAACCTACGACGATGACTTGCTTGCTTAACAGCAGGTCTACCAGACAGTTATATGAAAATTAGCCTAGTCAAATCACCAGTAGTCTACACATCTCTGATTGACTGACCATCAGTGCAGTCGATGTTCTTCCCCTGTAGTTCATATTGCTAATGCGTGAGCTAACCACGGATAGCTTACCTAGCTCACTGGCAAGCTGATATGCTAGCTAAGCATATTCGTTTTGACGAGAAACATAAATTGAAGATAACTGAACATAATTGTATTATTAATGTCATACATATAACGTGATTACATAACACAGTACAGTCACGGATGGAAATTAAACTCCGTAAACATTTGATCATATATTTTAAAACATAACGGCAGACAGTCAGCTAGCCTCAAATTCGTTCTGCAATCGTTCGTTCAGGTTGATGGGCTTTTCCGCACCGGACTGTCAATCACATTGTAAAAAACACAAGACCGCTTAACTCTATGGTTTTGGCTCCAAATCGAGAACATGGCCGCGCCCGCCATTGAGCTTCAAAACGTGTTTTACAGACCCACGTTATCGATAACATTGCCTTATGAAAACTACCTAGTTAGCTAACGTTAGCTAGCTAGCTAGCTAAATGAATATAACCAGAAATAATCTAATAATCGTTAAAAGGCACTCTAATTTAAGTGAACCTAACGTTAGTCAAATATTTGCATTGTCTTGCCCGTAAGCCACCGGCGCAAACTATGGGTCTCGAGTTATCCATGGGCTTACGGGGCGTGGAAAGGGG
This sequence comes from Anguilla anguilla, assembly GCF_013347855.1. NCBI lineage: Eukaryota > Metazoa > Chordata > Actinopteri > Anguilliformes > Anguillidae > Anguilla > Anguilla anguilla. The sequence continues at coordinate 53,592,861 of NC_049208.1, read as the reverse complement.
AGTGGTTACTGTGTTAGTGACGCACCAAGTTGACAACTTTCTCAACCGGTTGAAAATAGGACGATAAATTTAAAACGCATATTTCTCCAAAAATACAGAACGGACATATTTAATACTTTACTCATTGTGTTTCTTCAATGCCTCTTGTGCAAATAGCACATAAAACCGAGAAAGTGTGAAAATCACCTTGGTAGGCTACTCCTTTAATCACTGCCAGGTCAGGAAAGATTTGTGTATGTAGATAAAGCTTAGTATCGTGTCTTTTCGATGAAGTTACACCTTGGATTTACTGACAGTGATTAGGCTAATCTTTTCTGAAGCAAGGCTCTATTCGTGGCACTGTCATGCAAAATAAGCTGAAAACACATTATTATACTAACGAAAACACAAAGTTCAAGTATCCCTATGATTCTAAAGACCTGCCTTAAATTAACCCCGTACCGATTTTCAAAATGAAATACACATGCATTTTTTTTCCATTTAAAAATAAAAGCGTCACTTCCGCGGTAATCTGTCGATTAACTTCGCGGCGGTTCTAGTGTTAAATAGCCTATTAGTCCCACAGATATAACCCTGTAACGGGTATCAGGTGTACCCAAGCTTCAGGCATATGGTTTCACTGCCAAAAAGCAGAAAAAGTGAAAAGCACTCTAGAAACCTTTGCACAAGAATTGCACTTATTGTTCTTTAATGCTGGTGCTGTTAGTTTTGTTTTGTGTCTTTTTCTGTTGAGTGATAAGAGGCTCACTTAAAACAAAAACATTATTTTATTTGGTGTTAAACTAAGATAAATAAAAACATATGGACTGAAGTTATGTAGATGGTTCATTATTTGTATGACTAAAAACTGAGTCAAGCCTTGCAAAAAGTATCAGTTTTATTTCATAGATTGAAAACAGCATTGAAATCACGTAAAAGCAAACTGACAATTGAAAAGCTGTTCAAAAGCATCTTCTTCCCTTAAAACGCTATTGGTCTCGAGTATTTAAATAAAGTGTAGGCTAAAGCCTTTTTACAACTTGATGGCTGCATTTGAGAACAGCAGCAATGGTTATGCGTGGGGTGGGGTGGTGCTGAGGTCTCATAATTTTACATGTTTAGCATGCGTCGAGGGCTACAGCTGCCTCCGCCTTGTTTACATGAAAACCAATGGGAAGCGACCGCACGGCGGGAAGGAAGCGGCCGCTCTAAAAAGGCAGCGCGGCACCCGCCTTTTCTAAAAAAAAAAAAAACTAAAAAACAAAAGCCGGACATTTGGGGAAACACAGTAAAGACAAAATAGGCTTTAGTGGGCTTTCACCTTTGTGGATAAACTAACTTCACAGCAGCGTTCTGGAACAGTTATCGCTAAGAAAGTATGAATCTCGTACTGAACTGTGTACTTGTTTATGTCTGACGTAACATGTACATGTTTGTTTTATTGTTAAATAAAGGTTGGAAGAAAAAAAATAGATGGTAGAAAACTCAAAAAAAAATTGGGGGGGGGGGGGGATGGGTGTTTTCTATCATCCTGTTCTTCATAATAATTCTCTGCTTACCCTTTTCTGTATTCTTTGTGCTCGTTCTTTATTTCTTCTTTGTTGTGCTGTTATTTATTTTATGTTTCTCTCTAGCATAAAAAGACAGAAGGATGACTAATGTACTAATATATACTAATATACTATTTAGATAAGGTCATTTTCACAGCTGAATCAGGTAGTTACATAAATTCTTCTGAAGGATAGATCACCATCCATTCAGTGTTTACTTCATAAGCAGACAAAACAGCCATTAATGTGAAGCAGTGCATTTAATAAACTGGAAATCACAACGACCAAAAAAAAATATATTTTTGTTTAGTTGTGAAATGGCAGTCATGTGTTGCATTTAAGAATGTCCCAAAAATATTAAAAAGGAACATTTTAAACATTGAACAAATATCTCCATTTAAGGCAGCATGGATGATGATGATGCACAAGTCAAGTTATTTTTAATAAAGTGAATATATCTGAATAATACACTGTGACCTGTCAAGCATTCATCCTTGGAGCTCTAGGATGCTTTAGCTTCCTAAAGCTGTGACTTTAGGAAACCAGGCAGAAACACACCACAGGAACGTTTATGCAAATATTCCAGGAATATTCTGCTGACCAAAAAGGTTTATCTTGTTAAATAAGAACAGATAAAGCCTCGCATTTGCTTGAACTGGTCTCTCAATGTTAAGGGACACCCTTACGGAAAACCACATGTTCAGAAACCTCATATGTTCAAAAACCACACGTGGGTACCCAATATTTGAAGAGTACGCATGTAACCTATCCTATTTCAAGTCACGTTTTATTTTCACGTGAAATGTGTAGTTCAGATTTTAAAAAGTCAATGACATGTCAAAACGTGACGATGCAAATTACTTACTGCGACCTATTTTCTTTTCACGTGGAAATTTTCCAGATGAAAAAACATATGAAAAAAGCCATGTGAAAATGTCCAGTTTACGTTGGACATTTTCTTTTCACATGTGAATATTTTAATTTCACTCGTTAAAAGGCTAATTTAGATTTTTTTTTTTCATAAGGACCAGATGTACTCCGGTTAGATTAGTCTGTTTGAGGATTGTTTTTTTGACGCAGAAGTGGTGATAAATTGCTGGGCAGATCTGTCAGCCAAGCGTCATTTCGATTCCCAAACCACTTTAACGCAAACCACGCCCTGTAGTTGCGAGCAAGCTGTCATTTGGTTCAGCCAATCAGCGCTCTCATCGCGTTGACCAATGAAATTGATTTTGAACATTCGTTGCAACTACGGGGCGTGGTTTGCGCTAAAGTGGTTTGGAAATCGAAATGACGCGTCAGCTAATGGCAGTCATTATCTCTGCTTGTCTCCCCACCAGAGATTCACGATCTTCATTACATTTACACCGCCCTTTCGAAGCCCATCAGTCAACCAGGAGTCTATCAGTTCACTGCTATGGGAATTCTGAACGACAGGCCGATTGACTTCTACAACAGCGAAGGCAAGGTCAAGAAGCCGTTGCAAACATGGATGAAAGAACATAACGAGAAAGACTACTGGGAGAAAGGCACACAGTCCCGCAGGAGCAAGGAACAGTGGTTTGATGTCAACATCAAAATCCTGATGGAACGCATGCACCAGAACAAATCAGGTGAGACAGAGAAAATCAACATTCCTCCTTAACTTTCATTTGCAAATGAACACAAGGATTGCACTTTTTATATGTGAAGCACCTCGTGGACCTGGTTTGTAACTCACTCACTCACACACTCTCATTCACTCGCACTCACAGACACACATGCACACACATACACACACATACACACACGCACGCATACACACGAACACACACTCACTCAGTATTAGCAGGCTGAATATTCTCCACTAGGGGGAGCTATTAGTACTCAAGTAGTCAAATGGTGCTTCGCATCAATGATGCTGCGTGTCCTTGTTTCTTCACAAACCCAGGCTGGTGAGTTACTTTTAGCAATTGCTAAACTCAACAAACCACATGAAGGAAAAAAAACAGCTTTTAATTTGGTCGATTTTAAGGACAAAAACACATGTTCTGGTGTGCCTGCTCCACTGATTTTCACCAAGGAGTCTGTAGATCGGAGCAGGACTGTAAATGTGATTGGGCATTCCGAGACAGAAATTAGACAGAAGGGGAAAAAAGAAGAGTTTTACAATTAACACATATACAGCAGAATCTAACTAAAGTGCGCGTTGAGTGGTGTATTAACTATCATTATCATTTTTCTTTTATAAAATAATGTATATCGGAGGCTCCTCCTAGTTAAAATCGTGATGCTTCCGCAGAATTTAAATAAAGTCTGTGGCTGTACAGCCAAAATATTAGACTGCACAGACTAGCCATGTTTTGAGGAGTCCATTCTCTTGCTTCCATCACTGGTGTAAATGAATGAAAACACGGCTGAATGAGGCTAGAGCGTTGTCAGGTTGCTGTGTTCATGCCGTGCTGTTATTTTTCAAACAATGTTCATTGAAGGCTGTGTTAACCCTTTAAGGTGGGATGTTGCAATTATGTGATTTCAGTGTTGGTAAATGGCAAATGGACTGCATTTATATAGCGCTTTTATCCAAAGTGCTTTACAATTGATGCCTCTCATTCACACATTCACACTCACACACCAACGGTGAAAGGCTGCCATGCAAGGTACCAGCTTGTTGGGAGCAATTAGGGGTTAGGTGTCTTGCTCAGGGACACTTTGACACGCCCAGGGCAGGGGATCGAACCAGCAACCCTCCGACTGCCAGACAACTGAGCTATGTCACCCCTGTTCTTAACTAAGCATTTTAATGCTGATGTAACAGTCACTGCTGGTAATTTGAAAGCAGCGGAGTTCTAGAACACTGACTCAGAATTTTGAAAAAAAACAAAAAACGCTCTTCAATGGGTTAACAGCCTCACTCCTCTCCAGATCCAGATGTCCATATTCTACAGTGGATGCATGGCTGCCAGGTGGAAAAGACAACTGATGGCAAGCTGAAGTTTCATAATGGTTTTGACCAGTACGGCTATGATGGCAAGGACTTCCTGGCCTTCGACAGTGAGAACATGGCGTGGGTGGCCCCTGTCCGCGCAGCTGAATCCACCAAGCAGAAATGGGACAACGTGCCTATCCTCAGCCAGTACACCAAGGGTTACCTACAGACGGACTGTGTGCACTGGCTGGAGAAATTTCTGAAGTACCAAGAGCTAGATTTCAAAACTTTCTGTAAGTAATGTTTAGCCAACGGCCCACTAGACAGAAGTTGATGCCAAGTTGTAAAGGTAGAGCAAAGTTGCTTAACGTGCAGCAGGGGGAGCTAGAGAGCACTAAGTGATGGATCTCAGCTGACTGAATCCTCCTTAAAGGCTGCTTCATACTTTCTGCGTCCGCGTGTCCACGAGGGTCCGCTTTGGTCCGCGTGACGTGAATGTCGTCATCTGCCCATGTCCGGAGGGTCCACACGGACCCCTATGCGGACGTCTGCGCACAGCCCAAAATTTGTGACCGCGGGGACTGTACGCATAGCAAGCGCGCCGACTGCGCATGCGCCAGATAACAACATTTAATGGATGCTTGTTTTGAAGAGAGTTGTTCGAGGAGATCCGCCATTACCCACATTTATATTGTCTAGCTAGGCATTCATAAAAATATTCTTTCACCACTAAAAAATCGTATTCTGTCATAGCAACAAGATAAACCCGACAATAGCCCTAAGATATGCCTATACAGCAGTGAAAACGCTGCTCACTGAATAACGAAATAAACGAGACGAAGTATTAAAAAATGATACCATGTCATTGTACAGTCAATATCTGGGACTAAATATTAAATAAATATGCAACACGTAGAGATGTCCCTTTTTAGACTGAGTGGTCATATATTGTCTTGGACAATCCGTTTGTGAAATACACGTGCATTTGTGATGCCTGGGTACCTCCAAAAATAGCTGTGCGTAATACCACACCTGTTGTTTACAGCGTTGTCACCATTTTTAGTACAGTATGGCTTGATTGACAATTCATTTATTCAGTAGGTGAGAGTATAAGCTTTCTAACGTTGTATATCATGTCTAATTTTGCTTTTGGAATAACGTTTTATAGGTCAGCGTAACCGAAAATTTTCTTATCGCATTCACTTACGCATTCACTCTGTGGTAATGGAACTGGAATGGAGTGTAGATCAGGAAATGCGCATACGTGGAACGCCAGACCGACACGGACCCTCAATTGTAGTATGAATGGAACCGGGTGAGCATCCGCGCGACCGGTACAAGTCCGCAGCTGTCCGCGGACGCGGAACGCGGAAAGTATGGAGCAGCCTTAAGGGTGGAGCCACACGTCCTCCTACAATTGGTCGTAATAAAATTTGAATTGGGGTGACAGTTTACACGTCGCATCTTTAACCTGATTGGTTATCGCGCCGTGTTCCCCGTCACTTCCGGTGGCTTCGCCGGCTTGCCTCGCGTCGCCAGCTATCCCAGTGTGCCTTGCAGGTGCGCAGAATCACCTCTCATAGAAAGTAAATGGAGGCAGCGTCAGTAGTCAGAGAAATTTGCTTGTCGTTGGAAGATGTGTGGCTTCACCAGAATCTTTGGCAATGCCATTGGCAATAATTCACACACTAGAGCAGTCCCTTGACAGGGTGATCCATGCTGCAGGTTTTTTCTCCTCACTAGGAAGTTTTAACCTTGCTTGCTTGCTTTTTGGAAGTCCAGGCCTGGTTCCTGCCCCATTTGCCTTCTGCTCTCTGTAAAGCGTCTTTGTGACAGGCTTTTGCAAAAAGCACTACACAACATAACATTGAATTGAACAGCCAGACACGATATAATGAGGTCCAGGGTCATGAAATGTGGATCATACCATTTCATCAGCTTCTGTTATATGAGCTCACTCTGTTCTTCCTCCTCCTCCTCCTCTTTCACAGCTCCTCCTGAGGTACATCTTTTTTCAAAGAAGTCCACCAGCCCTGACTACCGCACCCTGGTGTGTTTGGCCACCGGATTCTACCCCAAAGATGTGGCGGTAAACATCCTGAAGGACGGTGTGCCATTGACCGAATTGGACAGGGTCGCCTCTTCGGGGGTGAGACCCAATGGAGAGCGTAAGGAGACGTACCAGCTGAGGAAGTGGCTGGAGATCAAGGCATCAGACACCTCAAAGTACAGTTGCAGAATCCACCACCGAACCCTGCCGAGTCCGATCGAAAAATCCTGGGGTAATCTTGGCCTATCAATGTCAATTGTCCCATTTTTACAGGCTGCTTCCTGTGACCGCTATCAATGCACCTTCTTCATGGATCAGTATGATTTCAAAGCTGAATGGATCCATGTCCCAGTATTTCAGCTAAAATCTAAAACTAATTGGCAGGGGAGTCAACCCAAGACCTTTTGCCTTCCTCTACTTTTGTATCTCTGTTGGCACAATACCAGCCCATGGAGTACATTCTTACACATGAAAAGTGTCTGAAGATGTGAACCAACCCGCAGGGCTTGTGTGGTTGATGCTTATTAACTCCTGTTTCCAGTGACGGTTGTGGAGCGAAAGTAGTCAGGGAGGAAAACTTCCCTTTAAACTCACTGGTCATTGGTCTGGACCGGTTTTCATTCATTTTCCTTAACAAGGATTAACAAACCCATGTAAAAAAAAAAAGAACATTTTTTAAAATTCTCCTGAATGGTGTAATTGAGGAGAACTGGCTATATCTGATGGTGTTGAGTACTTAGTAAATTAATCGCTGAGTAGTTCATCAGGGTAAATGAATGAAAGTAGGTCGAGAGTAATGATCAGTTTGAATGGAAGTTTTTTCCACGCTGTCTATTTGCAGCTCTACAACCGACGCTGCCTGTTTGTGTGTTGCAGATGGAAAGTGCCGTAACTGTGACGGTGACAACACAGGCACCATTGTTGGTGGCGTTGTTGTTTTGCTCATCGTCTTGGTGGCGGTGCTTGTGGGCCTGTACTTTCTGCGCAAGAGAAAGAAAGGTGGGAGTGCACACACTCATTTTAAATATCTGTCGCTATTTTTATATTCTCATATTCTTTTATATTTAATCATATTTTCAGTAACATTTTTGAAAGATAAGAGTTACAAGGTGAATATCTTTAACTACCAGACATGTTGGCGATCATTTTCGATCAGTTCTGTGTCCACAAGATGTCTAAGACAGCCCTGAGAGCAAATTCTACATGATTTTAAAAAAATGGTTATGAGGCAACAAAGAATAGCAGAGTATCTGGAACCTTCCTGAGTTATGCCACTGTCTTTTTAGCTGCCCAAGCTCCTGCGAACCAAACTCTGACTGGTGTGTCATTTCTACTGTACTGTAGATGTTAAGCACTATTTGGAACCCCTCCTCTGTGTGGAAGTTACAGAAATATTAAGTCATTATCAAGGGATATTTAGACAATGTGGTTTAGCCCTAAACCACAACTAATCTGCTTTGGCTGGCGGGCAGCTCAGCCGTACGTATTCGGAGGGAGGGGATTCTTTCAGCATGATCTCCCTTGCCTAATTGCACATGAGCGCCTCCTCTGCTCAGTTGGGTGCCTCCTTCCAGCAGTTTGAAACATATGACTGAGTATTAGAAAAACTCCCATTTCCACTGTTTCATCTGTATGAGCATCACTACCGTTAATGGGGTGGCTTTGCACCGTAGATGTTGCAGGTTCAAATCCTAAGTAGGACACTGCTATTGTACTCTTGAGAAATGTACTTTATTTGCATCTCTACATTTCTAGCTGTATAAATAGATGTTAAGTAAGCAGTGTAGTTTGTTCACAGTTAGAGTGTCTGCTAAGCAAGTAAATGATGAGAATGCACTCCTGTGACCTGCTATTCTCTTTACCACCAGGAGCCACAATCTGAAGCCGCTGAAGTAGTGTGACGGGTTTGGTCTGGTGAGTCTCCAGCACTGGGCTGTTCTGAAATATCTTTACCTTTATAAAAAAAATTTCATTAAGTTATTTACTGAATTATTGTTTAAAAAAACATAATCAGTTTATTTCTCTCTCTCTTTCTCCAAATTTTAGGTGGCATGAAACAGCTCTTAACCAAACCTCTGACCGTGACCTTTCCATGCAAACATTTTTTGATCAGCATTTTTTTTACCATTTAAATGTTTCAAACATAAAGCTTATTATTGTTACTTTCGTTCTTTAAAATGTTCCAATATGAGATTCATGACACTTCTGAATATGCTAATTATATTATGCTTTTTTTCCTCATGAATTTTGGCACATTTCTTGTTGCATTTAAAGTTACAATCTCGAAGATTTCTGTTTCGTTCTCTTTGGAGGGACCAATGGCGAGAAGCGGTAATTGCAAGTGTGTTTTTGGACCTCACTTCCCATAGATCCAACCGGATCCAACCAGTGTTGCCTGTGTGACGTCAGTCAATTAGCAGTGCCAACTATAGCACTATTTACTGAATAAAAAATGGTTGTTATAAAAGTAACGTTATGTACATACTCATTCGTTGTCTAACATTAGGTTAACTTAAGCTGTCTTTACACTGTCGAGCCGGGTTAAAATGCTGTAGCAGACCTTGGGTAGAATTAGTGATGATCAATCTCCACAAACGTTCTTTATCCACCTTTTGCCCGGTATGAACATCTTTACACTGCAGAGCACTGCAGAGCACTGCAGAGCAATGATGTATCTCGTGCACAATAAACAGTATTTTTCGTAAATGATTGTTGTGTGATATTTTTGAAACAACTGCCTTGCAAAATATTATCCCTGGTGTTTCTGGTTTTACTAGCTAAACTGTTCGAGAATAAAGCTGAGCTGGGTGTTAAATTAGCAATCAGAACAAGAAGAATAGAACAAACACAAAGGAGATTTCATAAAAAAGGGCATCAAGGCTGAAGGAACATATGAGGAAGCGTAATAAAACAATAACAACGCTAATCCATACTGCCGTATTCTTTTATTTAGTTTTCTCCAGCTTGACATCTTTACACATAAATCAGACCCGGCTCTGCTCCACCTATACCCCGGCTTTATTCCGATCATTATAATATATTGATGGACAATGTAAATAACGGTAACGATAAGGCCAGTTCAGATCAATGATTTGCAACGAGACGAAACGGTTTTAGAATGTTGCAGAGAAAATTGCAGTGGTGTGAACTGGTTGGTAGCAGAGCCGTTGCCTGCCCTGGGGTCTCAAAAGACCCACCTTGTCAAATCGCCAAGTGCAGTTTTAGAATGTTTGCAATCAGACGTCTTGGAATTTTGCAAGTTGCATCCAGTCTCGTTGCGAATCATTGATCTGAACTGACCTTTAGTTAGCTACACTGCAACGTTGCAACAAGGTAGCATTGCATTCGAGAGACGTTTTGCGAGGTCGGTACCGGTTGGTAGCGTTAGCTAGCGTTTTTTCTAATTGTTAGCTGACATTAGATTGTGTTAATTACATTAGCTAGCTAACGCAACGTTACCTGATATGAGAGATGGATACTGTGCGCAACATTGTCTAAACTAATGTTGTCTTTCTTGACATGGTCTGGTAGCTAGCGTTAGCTGTGCAAATAGCTATGCAATTTAGTAACGTTATATTGTCATCAAATGTAATACGAAATCTGCATCAACAAATAATATGACCTCTCATGTTACACAAAACCTTTTTAGGGTTCCATAACCCCCCCCCCCCCCTTTTCTCTGTTATTGTAACGCATGCAGACACCGGAAAAAACAGTACCCCGCTCACACACAAGTGAGTTGAAGAGCGAGCCCGCTGTGTTAACTCCGCCTACCCTCTCTGGCGGACCAACCACTGATGGGTGATGGAAAACGCGTCACTAACTATGCGCCGTTTGTGATTTTTTCCCGGGAATGTCGCCACAGACACCCAGTTCTTTAATCATAAATAATATTAATAATAATAATAATAATAATAATATGAATTAATATAATAATATTCTCAATCACCAATGTGTTACCTAATTCGGCGATAGATAGTGACTTAACAGACATTTATTTTAATGAAAATCTTTGAGATTATTACTTTAATACTGAAGACTTTCGTCAGACTTTCAGCCACTATCCCTTTCCTTTAAAATTTACTTTAAAACTGTGAGTATTCACAAAAACGTTGTACAAATTAAACTTATTATTGATGATGATAATCTTTATTAAAGTGAAATGAAAATGTGTTGTGTGTTTCATGAGCATAATGCAGCAATATCAGCTATTGTCTCATCTGTTTCCTCTAGTATGCCTGGTAGAGGAGAGCAAATTTTCACCATTTATTGGGTGATGTTATATACACCTATATGTGCTTGTTGAACATCTCATTCCAAAACCATGGGCGTTAATATGGAGTAAGACCCCCCTTTGCTGCTGTAACAGCCTCCTCTCTTCTGGGAAGGCTTTCCAGTAGATTATGGAACATGGCTGCGGGGATTTCTTTCCATCAGCCAGAAGAGCATTAGTGAGGTTGGGCACTGATGTTGGACAGTAGGTCTGGCTTGGAGTCGGCATTCCAATTCATCTCAAAGGTGTTTGATGGGGTTGAGTCTAGTTCTTCCCCACCAAACTCGCAACCCTTTGTATATGGACCTCACTGTGTGCCTGGGGGCACTGTCATGCTGAAACAGGAAAGGGCTTTCCCCTGACTGTTGCCACAAAGTTGAAGCACACAATTCTGTACAATGTGATTGTATGCTGTAGCATTAAGATTTCCCTTCACTAGAACTAAGGGGCCTAGCCCAAACCATGAAAAACAGCCCCAGAATATTATTCCTCCTCCACCAAACTTTACAGTTGGCTCTATTCGTGCCAGTATAGTTGCACTATAATTCCACCAAACACAGATTTGTCCCTGCTAGATGGGCTGCTTTCCTTGTAAAAACAAAAGTTATGTAAATGTTGTTCATAGTAACTTCATAATACGAATTTCAAAAACTGAAGATATTTTTAAAAATTTACTGGGGACTGGTGAGAGGTTATGCGATTAACCAGATTCTGCTCATTACAGGAGTAAAATAAAGAATACTGAAACAGGACTACTCACATTTAAACAATGTATTTTATTCATCCAAAGCATTATCTCTGACCATCAGTATTACTTTCCTGACAGAACACCAACCCCATCCTCCCCCCAGATGGCACTTCAATAGCTCATTATTTAAAATCAAAGAATTTCTCCCACTACTTAACTAACACAAAGTGTTACTCAAAACCAATAACACTCCTGGAATAACATCCTGAAAACTATGGGAAACCTAGCACCCCACCATCCACTGCCCTGGGGCCCAACCCAGCACCCCACCATCCCCTGCCCTGGGGCCCAACCCAGCACCCCACCATCCACTGCCCTGGGGCCCAACCCAGCACCCCACCATCCCCTGCCCTGGGGCCCAACCCAGCACCCCACCATCCACTGCCCAGGGGCCCAACCCAGCACCCGCCATCCACTGCCCTGGGGCCCAACCCAGCACCCCACCATCCCCTGCCCTGGGGCCCAACCCAGCACCCTACCATCCACTGCCCAGGGGCCCAACCCAGCACCCAGCCATCCACTGCCCTGGGGCCCAACCCAGCACCCCACCATCCCCTGCCCTGGGGCCCAACCCAGCACCCTACCATCCCCTGCCCTGGGGCCCAACCCAGCACCCCACCATCCCCTGCCCTGGGGCCCAACCCAGCACCCAGCCATCCACTGCCCTGGGGCCCAACCCAGCACCCCACCATCCACTGCCCTGGGGCCCAACCCATGCATTTCAGGACATGAAATAATAATACTGTTGGAGACATGGTGTCGAGATGATGCTGATACTCACTGTCCCCCAGGCTATGAAGAAATTTTACTGTCATCCCTCAAACAGAAAAACATAAGGCACGGCAGGGATTCAGGTGGGATTATCAGATGGTACAGAGATGATTTGTCAACCCAATTAGAACTAATTAAAAAGGCAATAACACACATCTGGCTAAAATGAAATAAAAATATTATCAAATGTGATAATGACTTATATATATGTGCGGCCTACATTCCCCCTTTGGAGTCACCGTACTACAATGAAAACTTTTTTGAAAATCTTCATAAAGAGATCACACATTACCAGGCCCAGGGTAATGTTCTATTGATCGGAGATTTGAATGCCAGAACAGGATCTGAGCCTAACATAGTAGATTCTACTGGAAATAGCCATGTCTTCAGACAGTCCTCTCTATACTTCACTCCTACCGTTACTCCCAGAAATAATCCTGACCATATTTGTAACAAAAATGGGAAAGAGTTAGTGCATCTCTGTCGCTCCCTAGGTCTGTACATGCTTAATGGCAGGATCAAAGGGGACATTCACATATTGTTCAGCTCTTGGGACTAGTGTAGTTGACTATGCCATTACTGACATGGACCCCTCCTATATTAGTGCATTCACTGTCAGACCACAAACACCACTAACAGATCACTGTCAGATAAATGTATACCTAAAAAGAATTATAGAACAAATAGCAGAGTCTGAGCTCTGCAAACTGTACAGATTAAACAGGTCATATCGATGGGCTCCTGACAGTGAAGTCAAATTCAAAAGTGTAATCAGTTCACCTGAAACTACTAACATTATTAACACCTTTCTCTCAATAGAATTCCTGCAAAACCAATTAGGCATAAATATGGCTGTAACAAAAATTAATAATATATATCATAAATCAGCCAATAAAGCAGGTCTTACCAAAAACAGCTCTGCATCCAAACAGAGACTGAAAAAAGAAGAGTGGTTTGATGAGGACTGCAGAAATATCAGGAAAGAATTAAGACTGCTATCCAATCAAAAACACCGTCAGCCACTCAACACAGAAATGCGACAAAATTATGTTGAAAAACTAAGAGAGTACAAAAAGACCCTAAAGGAAAAGAAAAGGATACATTATAATCAAAAACTACAAGAAACTGAAGACTCCATTGATCAAAATCAGTTCTGGAAAAAATTGAACAAATTGAGCAAAAAAAAAAAAACAGACAATTTGGCCTTACAAAATTGCAACATTTGGAAAAATCATTTTGAAAAACTTTATGAGCAAACTTCACCTAATAATCTAAATTATGAACAAAAACAAATCCAAGAAAAGTTGCAAATCCTTGAAGCAACTATTAAAAACTATCAGAACCCACTTGATTACCAAATTACAATGAAAGAATTAGAAGACAACATTAAAAAGCTAAAACCTGGAAAAGCATGTGGACCTGACAGCATCAGGACAGAGATGCTTAAACACAGCACCCCTGAGCCGAGACAGGCCCTGCTCAAATTGTTCAATTTTGTTTTCCAAGCTGGCTGCTTTCTTGATATCTGCAATCAGGGGCTTATTTCCCCAATTTACAAGAGTGGAGACAAATTTGACCCTAATAACTACCGAGGCATCTGTGTGAGCAGCAATCTGGGAAAGATTTTCTGCAGCATTATCAATGCCAGAATGCTAGCCTTCCTTATGAAACACAATGTTTTGAGCAAAGGACAAATTGGCTTTCTACCAAAACATCGCACAACTGATCATGTTTACACCCTACAGACCCTAATTAATCAACATGTACACCAAAAAAGCAAAGATAAAATTTTTGCATGCTTTATAGATTTTAAAAAGGCTTTTGATTCTATTTGGCAAGAAGGACTATATTATAAAATTCTCCAAAGTGGTGTAGGGGGTAAAGTTTATGACATAATAAAATCTATTTATGTCACTAATAAATGTGGAGTAAAGATTGGGAATAAAAGAACAGATTTCTTCACCCAAGGACGAGGTGTTTTTCAGGGATGCAGCTTGTCACCAACGCTCTTTAATATCTATATTAATGAGTTAGCGGTGCTGTTGGAACAATCTGCTACCCCTGGCTTAACCCTAAACAACAAGGAAGTTAAATTCCTACTTTATGCGGATGACCTGGTGTTGCTGTCACTCACAGGGCTACAGCAACATTTGGATTTACTGGTGCAATACTCTCAGAACTGGGCACTGACAGTAAACTTTAAAAAATCTAAAATAATGATATTCCAAAAGAAACCCAGATCTCAGGAAACCAGACATGTGTTCACTCTAGGAAACACCGCACTAGAGCACTCCCTGTTCTATGATTACCTGGGGCTCAAAAGAAGTGCCTCAGGAAACTTTGGTCTGGCAGTGAATACACTAAAAGAAAAAGCCTGCAGAGCCTTTCATGCAATTAGAAGGAAATTTCACAAAATAGACATACCAATTAGAATTTGGCTTAAAATCTTTGACAGTGTAATCCAACCAATTGCCTTATATGGAAGTGAAGTATGGGGTCCACTCAGTTATCACAATTACACTAGGTGGGACAAGCATCCTATAGAGGCCTTGCATGCAGAATTTTGCAGAACAATACTAAACATCCAAAGGAAAACTCCCACCAATGCATGCAGGGCAGAATTAGGCAGATACCCATTGATAATTAACATTAAAAAAAGAGCACTTAAATTTTGGATGCACCTCAAATCAAGTCCCCAAGACACAATGCAATTTCAAGCACTGAGAACCCAAAACCTGAAACCCAAAAAGAGTCCTCTCAGTCAGCTGGTCATGAGACTCACTAACCAACTAAAACCAAACACTGACCAAACTCAGACCAGCGCTGCTTTAAAACCAGAAATTAGAGTAAACCAAATAATTAAACAAACAAAAGATGCCTATCTGGAACACTGGAATAATGAAACCAAAACACAAAATAAACTTAATTGCTACTTGGCCCTAAACAGAATACTCTGCCAAATTGTATCTCTCCTCTGTCAGAGATACAAAGCAGAGACAAATCCTGACCAAGTACAGGCTCAGTGACCACACCTCAGCAATTGAAAAAGGAAGGCACAAAAAAACATGGCTACCCAAAGAAGAACGTATATGTGGTCACTGCAAGACAGGAGAGGTAGAGACAGAGATGCACTTCCTGTTATATTGTGAAAAATATTCACAGATAAGGGAAACATATTTTAATAAGATCCAAAATTCAACATTCCTAAACAAATTTCCCTCCCTAACAAATCACCAAAAGCTGCGAGTCCTATTAGGAGAAGGACCGACAGCCTCACTCGCAGCTAAATACGTTTTTGCCTGTCACAGCCTGAGGGACAGTGGGTGAGCATCCAGCAAACATATGTATGTGTGTGTGTATATATATATATGTGTGTGTGTATATATGCATGTGTGTTTGTATATATATGTATATGTATGTGTGTGTGTATATATATGCATGTGTGTATGTATATATGTGTGTGTGTGCGCACGTATTGTGGCCTTCCTCGCCCACGGAGGTGGCAGTTGCCAAAGCAGGATAAGAACCAGTGCAGAGAGACCCAGGGGCAGTTAACAGAAAAAGCATTTATTTGTCTTAAATGCTGGGGGAAGGGGAAGCAAAAA
The DNA here is from genome assembly GCF_013347855.1 of Anguilla anguilla. Taxonomy (NCBI): domain Eukaryota; kingdom Metazoa; phylum Chordata; class Actinopteri; order Anguilliformes; family Anguillidae; genus Anguilla; species Anguilla anguilla. The sequence continues at coordinate 53,576,977 of NC_049208.1, read as the reverse complement.
TAACTAAAACTTCTTCCCGGTCGGGGTATCAGTCTTCCTCTCCACGGTAAGTATGATCCTCCTGGAGAGACAAAGTGAACACTGGTTAAGAGCGTGTGATTGGGCCCTGGCCAGCCCGTTGAAAGTTGCAATCATACAATTTCTACGCGTGCGTTGGCTCACAGCCGCTTACCGCCCTAGGAACAGGTGAGGAGAGAAGCCAGGCGTAATTTCTCTCCCTAGCCCCAGCTAGGCTCTCAGTCCTCTGTGCTGCTCCTTATATACTCTGTGAGGCAATCACTGAAGCAGTCTCAGGTGTGCTGCAGCAGAGTGGAAAATTCCACATACCTGCACTCTGCTGCAGCCCTGTCCATGGTGCTGATCCTTGGAGCTCACCTGGTCTGCGGATTGCTGTCCCTGGTCCTGAAGTCTTCCGATATTTCATTCGGAAGGTAATGCCCACTCACCACTTGCCCCAGCAGTCGCCGGTGGCAGTAGGCCCGGCCGCCCTGGTGCTTCTTGTGCTCCCCTGTGGAGCACCGATAGGGCCTCGGGGCGCCACAGTATATATGTATGTACGTATATGTGTATATATATATGTATATGTGTATATGTGTGTATATATATATATATGCCTATGTATATGTATGAGTATATATATGGTACTCTTGATGAGAAAATACTTTTTTTTTCTCAATTAATTTAATTCAGTTAACTTAATAGATAATAAGTATTATGTTCCTATCATTTATGCTGTTATTGTTGTTGCTGCTTGTCTTCTTTTTTCTTTTTGATTATATATTCTTACTGTAGTTGATTGCTGTTGTCACTGCGCTTTGGCAATATGTATTTTTAAATATGTCATGCCAATAAAGCATTTGAATTTGAATTTGAATTTGAGAAGAAGAAGAAGAACTTGCGGGTGACCTCCTGGTGGCGTCAAGGGCAAACCCTCTCGCTTAAGTTTTTCTTTTCCCATAATCCCTGCCATTCTCTTTTAACACCCTCCTTGATTTTTCCTCTAAGTTCCACCCTTCCCAGGGACTTTCGCTTCAGTTCTATTGATGCGAAAGTGCAGAACTGGTGGCTATTACGCGCATATGTGACTCCGTTTGTTGTCTAGCGTCTTCGGATCGGACGGGAAAATACGTTTCGTATTTTTACGGAAACACTCAAGTGCACACTGTACTATTTCCTTGGTTTATCGATTGAGAAATTGGTACCAAGATGATTTTCCTAAGACTGTTCTGTATTTTTGCCACTGTTCAGGGCGGTAAGTATAAAAAACGAAAGTGAAACATGTTTTCCATTTTAGACCTAAAACTAAGCTTTTACTTTAAAAATGTTCTCCATCAGTATCGAAATGATTTATCAGAATGCTAAAGAAGAAATGTACTTATTGTGTACCACTTTAAGACATAAAATATAGCCTACCCTTTGTTGCGAACTTATATCCGGAAGTAGGATTTATATACAACGTGTAATGATATAATTTATATCGTATAACACATGGTAAAAGCAGTCTTACATAAATATTATCAGATTAATTACATCTACAGGGATTCAAGTTCTTCGCCGCTCCAGAGATGTATGACGAGATCAGTGTAAGGGGAGAAAAAGCGAGGGGGGGGGGGGGGGGGGGGAGGAGGTGTTACGGGACTTAGGAATCGCGCTACCAGGTGATAGGTAGCTGATTTGTATAAACATACAATCTACTTGGATGTCGGTAATTAGGCTATATATATATATCGTACACTTCCTTTTTTGACAATACAACAGTAATATGTATATTAACGAAACAATTCGTTAAAAATTAAAAAAACTGGAAATCACAACGACCAAAAAAAAAAGATTTTTGTTTAGTTGTGAAATGGCAGTCATGTGTTGCATTTAAGAATGTCCCAAAATATAAAAAAGGAACATTTTAAACATTGAACAAATATCTCCATTTAAGCCAGCATGGATAATGATGCACAAGTCAAGTTATTTTTAATAAAGTGAATATATCTGAATAATACACTGTGACCTGTCCAGCATTCATCCTTGGAGCTCTGGGATGCTTTAGCTTCCTAAAGCTGTGACTTTAGGAAACCAGGCAGAAAAACACAACTGGAACATTTATTCAAACATTCTAGGAACATTCTGGGGACCAAAAAGGTTTATCTTGTTAAATAAGAACGGATAAAGCCCAGCATTTGCTTGAACTGGTCTCTCAATGTTAAGGGACACCCTTACGGAAAACCACATGTTCACAAACCTCATATGTTCAAAAACCACACGTGGGTACCCAATATTTGAAGAGTACGCTTGTAACCTATGCTATTTCAAGTCACGTTTTGTTTTCACGTGAAATATGTAGTTCAGATTTAAAAAAGTCAATGACATGTCAAAACGTGACGATGCAAATTACTTACTGCGACCTATTTTCTTTTCACGTGGAAATTTTCCAGATGAAAAGACATGAAAAAATCCATGTAAAAATGTCCAGTTTACGTTGGAAATTTTCTTTTCACATGTGAATATTTTAATTTCACTCGTAAAAAGGCTCATTTAGATTATTTTTTTCATAGGGACTAGATGTACTCCGGTTAGATTAGTCTGTTTGAGGATTGTTTTTTTGATGCAGAGGTGGTGATAAATTGCTGGGCAGATCTGTCAGCCAAGCATCATTTCGATTCCCAAACCACTTTAACGCAAACCACGCCCTGTAGTTGCCAGCAAGCTGTCATTTTGATCAGCCAATCAGCGCTCTCATCGCGTTGACCAATGAAATTGATTTTGAACATTCGTTGCAACTACGGGGCCTGGTTTGCGCTAAAGTGGTTTGGAAATCGAAATGACGCGTCAGCTAATGGCAGTCATTATCTCTGCTTGTCTCCCCACCAGAGATTCACGATCTTCATTACATTTACACCGCCCTTTCGAAGCCCATCAGTCAACCAGGAGTCTATCAGTTCACTGCTATGGGAATTATGAACGACAGGCCGATTGACTTCTACAACAGCGAAGACAAGGTCAAGAAGCCGTTGCAAACATGGATGGAAGAACATAACGATAAAGACTACTGGGAGAAAGGCACACAGTCCCGCAGGAGCAAGGAACAGTGGTTTGATGTCAACATCAAAATCCTGATGGAACGCATGCACCAGAACAAATCAGGTGAGACAGAGAAAATCAACATTCCTCCTTAACTTTCATTTGCAAATGAACACAAGGATTGCACTTTTTATATGTGAAGCACCTCGTGGACCTGGTTTGTAACTCACTCACTCACACACTCTCATTCACACGCACTCACAGACACACATGCACACACATACACACACGCACGCATACACACGAACACACACACACTCAGTATTAGCAGGCTGAATATTCTCCACTAGGGGGAGCTATTAGTACTCAAGTAGTCAAATGGTGCTTCGCATCAATGACGCTGCGTGTCCTTGTTTCTTCACAAACCCAGGTTGGTGAGTTACTTTTAGCAATTGCTAAACTCAACAAACCACATGAAGGAAAAAAAACAGCTTTTAATTTGTTCGAATTTAAGGACAAAAACACATGTTCTGGTGTGCCTGCTCCACTGATTTTCACCAAGGAGTCTGTAGATCGGAGCAGGACTGTAAATGTGATTGGGCATTCCGAGACAGAAATTAGACAGAAGGGGGAAAAAGAAGAGTTTTACAATTAACACATATACAGCAGAATCTGACTAAAGTGTGAGTTGAGTGGTGTATTAACTCTATTATTATCATTTTTCTTTTATAAAATAATGTATATCGGAGGCTCCTTCTAGTTAAAATCGTGATGCTTCCGCAGAATTTAAATAACGTCTGTGGCTGTACAGCCAAAATATTAGACTGCACAGACCAGCCATGTTTTGAGGAGTCCATTCTCTTGCTTCCATCACTGGTGTAAATGAATGAAAACACGGCTGAATGAGGCTAGAGCGTTGTCAGGTTGCTGTGTTCATGCCGTGCTGTTATTTTTCAAACAATGTTCATTGAAGGCTGTGTTAGCCGTTTACGGTGGGATGTTGCAATTATGTGATTTCAGTGTTGGTAAATGGCAAATGGACTGCATTTATATAGCGCTTTTATCCAAAGTGCTTTACAATTGATGCCTCTCATTCACACATTCACACTCACACACCAACGGTGAAAGGCTGCCATGCAAGGTACCAGCTTGTTGGGAGCAATTAGGGGTTAGGTGTCTTGCTCAGGGACACTTTGACACGCCCAGGGCAGGGGATCGAACCAGCAACCCTCCGACTGCCAGACAACTGAGCTATGTCACCCCTGTTCTTAACTAAACATTTTAATGCTGATGTAACAGTCACTGCTGGTAATTTGAAAGCAGCGGAGCAGAGTTCTAGAACACTGACTCAGAATTTTGAAAAAAAAAAAAAAAAAAAAACTTTCCAAAAAAAAAAAAGAAAAAACACTCTTCAATGGGTTAACAGCCTCATTCCTCTCCAGATGTCCATATTCTACAGTGGATGCATGGCTGCCAGGTGGAAAAGACAACTGATGGCAAGCTGAAGTTTCTTAAGGGTTTTAACCAGTACGGCTATGATGGCAAGGACTTCCTGGCCTTCGACAGTGAGAACATGGCGTGGGTGGCCCATGTCCCTGCAGCTGAATCCACCAAGCAGAAATGGAACAACGTGCCTATCCTCAGCCAGTACACCAAGGGTTACCTGGAGACGGACTGTGTGCACTGGCTGGAGAAATTTCTGAAGTTCCAAGAGCTAGATTTCCAAACTTCCTGTAAGTAACGTTTAGCCAACGGCCCACTAGACAGGAGTTGATGGCAAGTTGTAAAGGTAGAGCAAAGTTGCTTAATGTGCAGCAGGGGGAGCTAGAGAGCACTAAGTCATGGATCTCAGCTGACTGAATCCTCCCTAAGGGTGGAGCCACATATCCTCCCATAATTGGTCGTAATAAAATTTGAATTGGGGTGACAGTTTACACGTCGCATCTTTAATCTGATTGGTTATCGCGCCGTGTTCCCCGTCACTTCCGGTGGCTTCGCCGGCTTGCCTCGCGTCGCCAGCTATCCCAGTGTGCCTCGCGGGTGCGCAGAATCACCTCTCATAGAAAGTAAATGGAGGCAGCGTCAGTAGTCAGAGAAATTTGCTTGTCGTTGGAAGATGTGTGGGTTCACCCAAATCTTTGGCAATGCCATTGGCAATAGTGTGTCAGCCAGCAGGGCCACCAGCCAAAGTTGGCACTGGCATAGTCAGAATTTACCCTAAGCCATGGTGCCCATTCACACACTAGAGCAGCGCCTTGACAGGGTGATCCATACAGCAGGTTTTTTCTCCTCACTAGGAAGTTTTAACCTTGCTTGCTTGCTTTTTGGAAGTCCAGGCCTGGTTCCTGCCCCATTTTCCTTCTGTTTTCTGTAAAGCGTCTTTGTGACAGGCTTTTGCAAAAAGCACTACACAACATAACATTGAATTGAACAGCCAGACACGATATAATGAGGTCCAGGGTCATGAAATGTGGATCATACCATTTCATCAGCTTCTGTTATATGAGCTCACTCTGTTCTTCCTCCTCCTCCTCCTCTTTCACAGCTCCTCCTGAGGTACATCTTTTTTCAAAGAAGTCCACCAGCCCTGACAACTGCACCCTGGTGTGTTTGGCCACCGGATTCTACCCCAAAGATGTGACGGTAGACATCCTGAAGGACGGTGTGCCATTGGCCGAATCGGACGGGGTCGCCTCTTCGGGGGTGAGACCCAATGGAGAGCATAAGGAGACGTACCAGCTGAGGAAGTGGCTGGAGATCAAGGCATCAGACACCTCAAAGTACAGTTGCAGAATCCACCACCGAACCCTGCTGAGTCCGATCGAAGAATCCTGGGGTAATCTTGGCCTATCAATGTCAATTGTCCCATTTTTACAGGCTGCTTCCTGTGACCGCTATCAATGCACCTTCTTCATGGATCAGTATGATTTCAAAGCTGAATGGATCCATGTCCCAGTATTTCAGCTAAAATCTAAAACTAATTGGCAGGGGAGTCAACCCAAGACCTTTTGCCTTCCTCTACTTTTGTATCTCTGTTTGCACAATACCAGCCCATGGAGTGCATTCATACACATGAAAAGTGTCTGAAGATGTGAACCAACCCACAGGGCTTGTGTGGTTGATGCTTATTAACTCCTGTTTCCACTGACGGTTGTGGAGCGAAAGTAGTCAGGGAGGAAAACTTCCCTTTAAACTCACTGGTCATTGGTCTGGACCTGTTTTCATTCATTTTCCTTAACAAGGATGTTAAGCACTAGTTGGAACCCCTCCTCTGTCTGGAAGTTACAGAAATATTAAGTCATTATCAAGGGATATTTAGACAATGTGGTTTAGCCCTAAACAGGATTGCCGCTTTTGTGTTTCTCACAGGAAATGGCCTAGCTTGTGAATCTACGATACTCAGTTTTGTTAAATGTGTCCACTGACAGAATTTACACATGCACAGAAACATTTTTGGGAAGGTATTGAAGGATTTAGAATAAGCTATTGAACACTGCCATTTAATGTATTTCACTGCTTTTCAGAAGTACACCCGGAGACAAAAAGATCAAAGGACTCTGTGGAATCAGATGATTCTGGTAATGTTCACTGCCTTTTGAGTATGAAAATGCATGAAGAAATGATTTTATCAGATTTAATGTGTGTGCAAGAAATGAGTCTGATTAAGCACTTTTCCTGTTCTTCTAGGGAAGGGGTCCGCTACCTCTGATGGATCCAAAGAAGTGGCCAAGCCCTTGATGGTCAATGGTAAGAAGCCATTTAAATTATGCAGTGGTCCAGCCGCTCTCTCAAGATCTGCTTTGGCTGGCGGTCAGCTCAGCCGTACGTATTCGGAGGGAGGGGATTCTTTCAGCATGATCTCCCTTGCCTAATTGCACAAGAGCGCCCCCTCTGCTCAGTTGGGTGCCTCCTTCCAGCGGTTTGAAACATATGACTGAGTATTAGAAAAACTCCCATTTCCACTGTTTCATCTGTATGAGCATCAGTACCGTTAATGGGGTGGCTTTGCACCATAGATGTTGCAAGTTCAAATCCTAAGTAGGACACTGCTATTGTACTCTTGAGAAATGTACTTTATTTGCATCTCTACATTTCTAGCTGTATAAATGGATGTTAAGTAAGGAGTGTAGTTTGTTCACAGTAAGAGTGTTCGCTAAGCAAGTAAACGATGAGAAATGCACTCCTGTGACCTGCTATTCTCTTTATCACCAGCAGAGGGCGAAGCAGCCACAGCTTGAAGCCGTTGAAATAGTGTGATGGGTTTGGTCTGGTGAGTCTCCAGCACTAGGCTGTTCTAAAATATCTTTACCTTTATAAAAAAAAAATTCATTAAGTTATTTACTGAATTATTGTTTAAAAAAACATAATCAGTTTATTTCTCTCTCTCTTTCTCCAAATTTTAGGTGGCATGAAACAGCTCTTAATCCAAAACTCTGACTGTGACCTTTCCATGCAAACATTTTTTGATCAGCATTTTTTTACCATTTAAATGTTTCAAACATAAAGCTTATTATTGTTACATTACATTACATTACAGGCATTTAGCAGACGCTCTTATCCAGAGCGACTTACACAACTTTTACATAGCATTTTACATTGTATCCATTTATACAGCTGGATATATACTGAAGCAATTCTGGTTAAGTACCTTGCTCAAGGGTACAACGGCAGTGTCCTTACCCGGGAATCGAACCTGCGACCAGTTCCTTACCCACTGTGCTACACTCCATCCCCTAAAGAACGTTTGCGGCTCGGCAGTGTTACTTTCGTTCTTTAAAATGTTCCAACATGAGATTCATGACACACTTCTGAATATGCTCATTATATTATGCTTTTTTTTCCTCATGAATTTTGGCACATTTCTTGTTGCATTTAAAGTTACAATCTCGAAGATTTCCGTTTCGTTCTCTTTGGCGGTGCCAATGGCGAGAAGCGGTAATTGCAGGTGTGTTTTTGGACCTCACTTCCCAGAGATCCAACCGGATCCAACCAGTGTTGCCTGCGTGACGTCAGTCAATTAGCAGTGCCAACTATAACACTATTTACTGAATAAAAAATGGTTGTTATAAAAGTAACGTTATGTACATACTCATTCGTTGTCTAACATTAGGTTAACTTAAGCTGTCTTTATGCTGCCGAGCCGGGTTAAAATGCCGTAGCAAACCTGGGGTAGAATTAGTGATGATCAATTTCTGCAAACGTTCTTTATCCACCTTTTGCCCGGTATTAACATCTTTACACTACAGAGAACAATTTGCGGGAGTCGCTGTGGCTCGTGCAATTATGTATTTTGTGCACAATAAACAGTATTTTTCGTAAATGATTGTTGTGTGATATTTTTGAAACAACTGCCTTGCAAAATGTTACCCCTGGTGTTTCTGGTTTTACTAGCTAAACTGTTCGAGAATAAAGCTGAGCTGGGTGTTAAATTAGCAATCAGAACAAGACGAATAAAACAAAAACAAAGGAGATTTAATAAAAAAAGGGCATCAAGGCTGAAGGAAAATATGAGAAAGCGTAATGAAATAATAACAACGCTATTCCATACTGCCATATTCTTTATTTAGTTTTCTCCGGCTTGACATCTTTACACATAAATCAGACCCGTCTCTGCTCCACCTATACCCCGGCTTTATTCCGATCATTATAATATATTGATGGACAATGTAAATAACGGTAACGATAAGGCCAGTTCAGATCAATGATTTGCAACGAGACGAAACGGTTTTAGAATGTTGCAGAGAAAATTGCAGCGGTGTGAACTGATTGGGAGCAGAGCCGTTGCCTGCCCTGGGGTCTCAAAAGACCCACCTTGTCAAATCGCCAAGTGCAGTTTTAGAATGTTTGCAATCAGATGTCTTGGAATTTTACAAGTTGCATCCAGTCTCGTTGCGAATCATTGATCTGAACTGACCTTTAGTTAGCTACACTGCAACGTTGCAACAAGGTAGCATTGCATTCGAGAGACTTTTTGCGAGGTCGGTACCGGTCGGTAGCGTTAGCTAGCGTTTTTTCTAATTGTTAGCTGACATTAGATTGTGTTAATTACATTAGCTAGCTAACGCAAAGTTACCTGATATGAGAGATGGATACTGTGCGCAACGTTGTCTAAACTAATGTTGTCTTTCTAGACATGGTCCGGTAGCTAGCGTTAGCTGTGCAAATAGCTATGCAATTTAGTAACGTTATATTGTCATCAAATGTAATACGAAATCTGCATCAACAAATAATATGACCTCTCATGTTACACAAAAACTTTTTAGGGTTCCATAACCCCCCCCTTTGCTCTGTTATTGTAACGCTAGCAGACATCGGAAAAAAACAGTACGCCGCTCACACGCAAATGAGTTGAAGAGCGAGCCTGTTGCGTTAGCTTTGCCTACCCTCTCTGGCGGACCAACCACTGATGGGTGATGGAAAACGCGTCACTAACTATGCGCCGCTTGTGATTTTTTCCTGGGAATGTCACCACAGACACCCAGTTCTTTAATCATAAATAATAATAACAATAATATAAATTAAAATAATAATGCTCAATCACCATTGTGTTACCTAATTCGGCAATAGATAGTGACTTAACAGACATTTAATGAAAATCTTCGAGATTATTACTTTAATAATGAAGACTTTCGTCAAACATGGTATTTCTCTGGTGTGATTTCCACTATCCCTTTCCTTTAAAATTTTCTTTAAAACTGTGAGTATTCACAAAAAAGTTGTACAGATTAAACTTATTATTGATGATGATAACCTTTATTAAAGTGAAATGAAAATGTGTTGTGTGTTTCATGAGTATAATGCAGTAATATCAGCTATTGTCTCATCTGTTTCCTCTAGTATGCCTGGTAAAGGAGGCGTCAGCGTTGGTGTGGTGCCACCCCGCCCTGTGCTCGATCTGGAAATCGCACTCTTGTAGCATCACGCGGAACTGCCACAACCCTTGCCTGATGGTGAAAGCGGTTTTAGCCTTAGCATCCTCGGCCATTTTGACCTGCCAGTAGCCACTCCGGAGGTCCAGCGAGCAGAACCAACTGGACCCTGCGATGTGGTCTAGCGCCTCGTCGATGCGGGGGAGAGTGTAGGCATCTTTGCGCGTTACGGCGTTGAGGCGTCGATAGTCCACGCAAAAACGCCACTCTCCGTTCTTCTTCCGCACTAGGACAGCAGGGGCCGCCCACGGGCTGTTGGAGGGCTCAATGATGCCTGCAGCGGCCATCTCTCTTACTTTCTCCTCCGCCACCAGCTGCTTTGCGAGTGACAGCCGGAGAGGGCGCAGACAAACCGGTGTAGCGTCACCAGTGTCAATGGCGTGCTGCACTAGCTCGGTCTGCGTGCATTCCTCATCGCGGGCAGCGAAGAGGTCTGCATTGTCCTTCAGCAATCGTTCAAGCTGTTGGCATTGGTGAGGGTCGAGGCTGCTGCAGCTGCGTCGCTACAGCTCGCGGACAGCACTTACCGTCTCGACGGGGGTGGGCAGGTTGTGACAGTGGGGCAGGCGAGCCACGCTCTGTGTTGGTTACCTGGGGCGGCGGCTGGTGAGGGTGGGCTGAGGCTGCTCGGCGACGGGTCCTCCTGGACCTGCTTTTCCTCTTGGGGGTGGCGTGGAGGGCGAAGGTGGTGGCACCGATGGAGAGCCTGGCGTTGGCGACGTCCACCGTGGCACCCCAGTGGACCAGCAGATCCAGGCCGATTATGCACACGTCGCTGATGTCGGCCAGCCAGAACTCGTGCGTCACCGCCTCTCGGTTTCCGACCTCCATGCTCACCATCTTCTTGCCCCACATGCCGAGCCTCTGCCCCGTCACTGACTGCAGCTGAGTGGTTGTTGGGGACCAGGCAGTGTTGGGGAGCATTCCTGGTCACACCAGGGAGATGGTGGCCCCCGTGTCGACCAGTGCCCAGAAGGGTTGCCCATCCAGCCTACAATGCAGGTATAGCCCGCCCGCCTCCCCCAGTCGGCCCACTCGCTGTTGGATGGTTTGCTCTTCCGCCCTCAGAAGGGCAGGCTGCTCTCCTGCCCTGAAAAAGGCGGGCTGGAATTTGCTTTCGGCTCTCGTAATGGAAGGACTTTGCTCGGTTCCCGCCTTCACAAAGGCAGATGGAATATTTGCTTTCGCGAGTGGGACCGAACTGGTTTCAGGTGCAGCAGGCTGCTCCTGGTTGAGGAGGATGGGTTCCTGGGACAGCGGTTTCCTCACAGCGCCGCCCCCGCGTCGTTTCCCGCCGGCCGTGGCGATCGGGGCTTGGGCGCTGGGCAGTTGCAGGCCAGGTGCCCTGGCTCGTCGCAGCGATAGCAGCGACCGCGTCGTGCTGGTGGTGGGCGCTGTCGTCGCTGTTGTGGGGGTGAACGTGCCCAGTGGACTTCTTTCTCCTCCTCGTAGCAGTTGCTTTCGCGGACGCGGGGCCGGGTTGTCTGCCCTGGGGCCAAGCAGAGGACGTCTTCCGCCCTCTCTACTTCCTTCAGAGCGTCGTCTAGGGAGCAGGGCGTGGTCAGGATGACGTGCTGGCGCAGCCGTTCCGGGGAGAGAGTCTGGAGGAAGGCGTGCAACGCGAGCTCGTCCTGCCCTGCCGAGTCGAGGGACGGGTAGCCCTGCCGAGCGTGGAGCCGCACGTCCGCAGCCACGGTCCCCCAGCTCTCTTTTCCTTCACGGCGGCGGCTGTTGAGCTTCTCCCGGCCGCTCTGCATCGACCGCCTCTGGCCGAAACGCCTTGCCAAGGCCGTCGTCAGTGCCTTCAGATCGCCCTGTTCGGCAGCATCGAGGTCTAGCAGGACCTGCAGCGCTGGGCCCTCCAGGGCGAGTGCTAGGTGCGTCGCCATCTGGCTCTCGCTCCAGCCGCAGTGACGGGCAGCCAGCTGCAGCTGGGCTAGGTATATTGTCAAAAAAGGAAGTGTAGGAGATATATATATATATAGCCTAATTACCGACATCCAAGTAGATTGTATGCCTATACAAATCAGCTACCTATCACCTGGTAGCGCGATTCCTAAGTCCCGTAACACCCGCATCCCCTCGCTTTTTCTTCCCCTTCGGATCTACACTGATCTCGTCATACATGGAATCCAACTGACGGAAATCCGTCGTAGCGACGAAGAACTTGAATCCCTGTAGATTTAATTAATCTGATAATATTTATGTAAGACTGGTTTTACCATGTGTTACACGATATAAATTATATCATTACACGTTGTATGTAAATCCTACTTCCGGATATAGGCTAAGTTCGCAACAAAGGGAAGGCTATATTTTCTGTCTTAAAGTAGTACACAATAAGTAGGCTACATTTCTTCTTTAGCATTCTGATTAAAAATGTTCTTCATCAGTATCGAAATGATTTAAGTAAAAGCTTAGTTTTAGGTCTAAAATGGAAACCATCGTTATGTTTCACTTTCGTTTTTTCTACTTGAAAAACCAATGAGGTACATTTTGCGTCACTTCCTGATTACTGCAAAGGACTAAGCTACAGTAAGGGCTACAGTCTATGGTCACTGGGGTGGGCGGTGGCGCCTCTTGGCTTTGACATTGCGGCTCCGACCACGGTCCACCTGTACGAAGTCAGAAAATGCAGGCATTCCATTTTGTAGTGATTTCATTATGGCGTGTGCTATTTACAGCTGCACTAGACGACCATAAAATAATCCTCCTCTGAAGTTGTTCGGTAGCCGAGTCATTTTTACTATTTCCTTTAGCCTACTTAACCAAATAATTAGTTGGCAGAAAGCGTAATCAGCTTTCTATATTTGGTTGTCCAGTAGCCTATGCTAAAACAGTTCGCAACTTCGGCTACCAAGCCATTTGACTAGCTAGCTAACCCTAACCGGCAAATATTCAATCTGTCAAACGTGTTTGACGGCTTGTCAGTCGTGTACATTCTGTAAATGTCTACCTGGGCCATGCTTCACGCATGCGACAAATGTAATCCCAATTTTGCGGGGTTTTGGGGTATTTTGTCACGTTTATAAACGTATATTTTGGTGTTCATCTAACGGCGGCTTGTGTGTAGACTAAAGTTGAATGTGCGCGCGTCCGCCGAGACGTGATTAATTGATTAGCCCACTTCAATACACCGTGGGATATATTATCGTCTCCGATTGTTTCGGACAGTCAGCTAGCCTCAAGTTCGTTCTGCAATCGTTCATTCAGGTTGATGGGCTTTTCCGCACCGGACTGTCAATCACATTGTAAAAATCACAGAACTGCTTAACTCTGTTTTGGCTCCAAATCGACACAGCAGCGCACCTGCCGCTGAAGCACTCTGCCTGGCTGCGAGGATGGTGAAATCCTTATATGGTCATACAATAGTAGAACAAGCCACATTGCACGCACTGAAATTAACCCAGATTTTTTACGGTCTCCGGATGTTTCCCCTTGCAGGTGCAAACGTGCAGACCCTTTCGCTTCAGTTCTATTGATGCGGAAGTGCAGAACTGGTAGCCATTACACGAATATGTGACTCCGTTATCTGTTATCTAGCGTCTTCGGATCGGACGGGAAAATATGTTTCGTATTTTTACGGAAACACTCAAGTGCACACTGTTATTTTCTTGGTTTATCGATTGAGAAATTGGTACCAAGATGATTTTCCTAAGACTGTTCTGTATCTTTGCCACTGTTAAGAGCGGTAAGTAGAAAAAACGAAAGTGAAACATAACGATGTTTTCTATTTTAGACCTAAAACTAAGCTTTTACTTTAAAAATGTTCTCCATCAGTATCGAAATGATTTATCAGAATGCTAAAGAAGAAATGTACTTATTGTGTACTACTTTAAGACATAAAATATAGCCTACCCTTTGTTGCGAACTTATATCCGGAAGGAGGATTTATATATAACGTGTAATGATATAATTTATATCGTATAACACATGGTAAAACCAGTCTTACATAAGTATTATCAGATTAATTAAATCTACAGGGATTCAAGTTCTCCGTCGCGACGACGGATTTCCGTCAGTTGGATTCCAGAGATGTATGACGAGATCAGTGTAGATCCGAAGGGGAGAAAAAGCGAGGGGAGGGGGGGTGTTACGGGACTTAGGAATCGCGCTACCAGGTGATAGGTAGCTGATTTGTACAGGCATACAATCTACTTGGATGTCGGTAATTAGGCTATATATATATATATATATTAATATATATATCTCGCACACTTCCTTTTTTGACAATATAACATGAATATGTATATTAACGAAACAATCGGAGACGATAATATATCCCACGGTGTATTGAAGTAGGCTAATCAATTAATCACGTCTCGGCGGACGCGCGCACATTCAACTTTAGTCTACACACAAGCCGGCGTTAGATTAACACCAAAATATACGTTTATAAACGTGACAAAATACCACAAAACCCCCCAAATTACGAGAGTCTTAATGTCCAGCAAGCAATAGAAATAGTTCAAATACGAATAAAGTTAATCAAGATTGCAATCACAGCCAAAGTTTGTGACGAAGAAGGAGCGAGAAGCCGCGGTTCAAAAAGGAGCACCCTGCAATCTCACCACTCCGACGAACGAGAAGAAAGCAATCCTTTTGCAACCACCACATCTTCCGACCGAGAATAATCCACAAGGAAAGTTTATTCCAGCAGCTAAGATTCGTGACAGTTTGCAATTAGATGAGCCCGAACGCCGTGTTCACCTGCATGCGCACACTAATTTCCCCTCATCCCTAGCACTTGGCCTATGAGGACGTCCTATCCGTCTTCATTATACATTATAATCAACTGATAGCACACACAATGCATAGCATAATTCAAGAATAATGGAAAGAGAATAACACGTTATTATTAAAAGAAAATAACATGCAGGACTTTTAAAGTCGGACTGAAATTTGAAATACTGTATCATTATTTATATTCTATACCACTGCAAATTTGTTTTTAAATGGGGTTTTTTTTTAAATTATAAAAATGTATACTTTTGGACGTATCACAAAAATGTTACTATCATGTTACTATGGAGGTCGGATACTGCGTGGGCGGGTTCGAGGGCGTACTCCTTGCGTTTAGAGTGACAGCTAGTAGACTGTCACTCTAAAGAGCCTGCGCCTGCGACTACAGCTCAAGTGACCGCCGGTTTTTCCCATGACGCGTAGAAAAATACTTTAAAAATACATTTTAAAATGACAGAAAATTAGACAGCTGAAGTCAGCATTCCCTCCCAGTAGGCTAGTACAATGAACTCGGGCGAACTCAAATTACGATGGCGGAAAAAAAATAAAAGTGCGGATGGTGGGAAAATGTTAGTGACAGCCATCAAGATAAAATAATAGGGTGACAGGCTACATTTCAGTACATAGGTAAATCTAAATATTGCACAGAGTCAACAAATCTCCGTAGCTAGCTAGATAAATAATATTCGACTTTCCTGAATTGCTGCTTTATTTCGTGTGATAATTATGTTGATGCTAAGATTGCTTTTCAGCTTTGCCAGCTAACGTTAGCGAATGCAGCTGTTAGCTATCCTCCTTGAAAGCCAGGCGAAGGTAATTCATACACTCAGTAATTATACATCCAAAATATAATAATATAAGAAACTTACTTTGTGGTTATCCTCCGTACTGCTCCATACTGTGATTGATAGAATTGTGGGGACTGCTCCAGGGTTCAGTCTCAGTTCTTTGCAAAACCCACTCTGTTTTTTCCCCAATTCAAAAAATCGTCTGGTTTAAAATGCAGACTGCAGACTCTTGTGTTGTTTGACACTAATGAACCTGATAAAAATTCTACCCACTTGTTTTTTTTTAAATACATTTGTGTCCTTCGGGATTGCGTGTAGTGAGTCAGTATTTGTGCATCCTTCAACACCACAGTGCCGCTTGCAAGGTGCCATGTTTACCAGACTTGACAGTGGCAAATGCAGCCTAGCCCTCAATGTCAATTTTTATAATTCTAAACAAAAAATTATAAATTGTAAATGATTTGATAATACAGCGGACACTGCCTATTTTACCACCTATGGTAGTACAAAATATAAGCCAAGCAATTTCAGTACGACTTTAATGGGTGGCCATAATAGTGGGACATAGCCTAGGGGTTTTGAAGGGTTTTGTCATCGTTGTATTTAGGCTACATTTTGTGAGGTTATGCTACTGCTGTGTGTGTGTGTGTGTGTGTGTGTGTGAGAGAGAGAGAGAGAGAGAGAGAGAGAGAGAGAGAGAGAGAGAGAGAGAGAGAGAGAGAGAGAGAGAGAGAGAGAGAGAGAGAGAGAGAGAGAGAGAGAGAGAGAGAGAGAGAGAGAAGGGTGCGCGTCTGACAGTAGCACAAACTCACGGTATAGGCTATAGCCGCCGGGCTCACGGTGTCCCGGACAATATTTGAATGCTTCAGAAAAGATCAATCATTGTCAGGTCAGCAAAGATTTGTGTATGTAGATAAAGTTTAGTATCGTGTCTTTTCGATGAAGTTACACCTTGGATTTACTGACAGTGATTAGGCTAATCTTTTCTGAAGCAAGGCTCTGTTCGTGGCACTGTCATGCAAAATAAGCTGAAAACACATTATTATACTAACAAAAACACAAAGATCAAGTATCCCTATGATTCTAAAGACCTGCCTTAAATTAACCCCGTATCGATTTTCGTAATGAAATACACATGCATTTTTCTGTTCATTTAAAAATAAAAGCGTCGCTTCCGCGGTAATCCGTCGATTAATTTCGCGGCGGTTCTAGTGTTAAATAGCCTGTTAGTCCCACAGATATAACCCTGTAACGGGTATCAGGTGTACCCAAGCTTCAGGCATATGGTTTCACTGCCAAAAAGCAGAAAAAGTGAAAAGCACTCTAGAGACTTTTGCACAAGAATTGCACTTATTGTTCTTTAATGCTGGTGCTGTTAGTTTTGTTTTGTGTCTTTTTCTGTTGAGTGATAAGAGGCTCACTTAAAACAAAAACATTATTTTATTTGGTGTTAAAATAAGATAAATAAAAACATATGCACTGAAGTTATGTAGATGGTTGATTATTTGTATGACTAAAAACTGAGTCAAGCCTTGCAAAAAGTATCAGTTTTATTTCATAGATTGAAAACGGCATTGAAATTACGTAAAAGCAAACTGGCAATAGAAACGCTGTTCAAAAGCAGCTTCTTCCCTAAAAACGCTATTGGTCTCGAGTATTTCAATAAAGTGTAGGTTAAAGCCTTTTTACAACTTGATGGCTGCATTAGAGAACAGCAGCAATGGTTATGCGTGGGGTAGGGTGGTGCTGAAGTCTCATAATTTTACTTGTTTAGCTGGCGTCGAGGGCTACAGCTGCTTCTGCCAATGGGAAACGATGGGAAAGAAAGCGGCTGCTCTAAAAAGGCAGCGCGGCACCCGCCTTTTCTAAATAGAAGAAAGAAAAAAAGCCGGACAGTGTGTGTGTACACGCCCTAATGCGGGGGCCTCCTCTGTAACTTGTTTTACAAATTGTAGATGGAGAATATGACTTGGCCTGAAAAAAAATTTCAGTCAGAAGATTTTTTTTTCTTTGCTTTAATCCCTCAATCTAAATTTCCTCTTAATCGCACACGTTTGTTGCTGGGCAGATCTGTCAGCCAAGCGTCATTTCGATTCCCAAACCACTTTAACGCAAACCACGCCCTGTAGTTGCCAGCAAGCTGTCATTTGGTTCAGCCAATCAGCGCTCTCATTATGTTGACCAATGAAATTGATTTTGAACGTTCATTCCAACTACGGGGCATGGTTTGCACTAAATCTTGTTGACCAATGAAATCGATTTTGAACATTCGTTGCAACTACGGGGCGTGGTTTGCGCTAAAGTGGTTTGGGAATGGAAATGAAGCGTCAGCTAATGGCAGTCACTATCTTTGCAGACGTCTCAGGAGAGATTCACAATCTTCATTACATTTACACCGCCCTTTCGAAGCCCATCAGTCAACCAGGAGTCTCTCAGTTCGCCGCTATGGGAGTTCTGGACGACAGGCCAATTGACATCTACAACAGCGAAGACAAGGTCAAGAGGCCGTTGCAAAAATGGATGGAAGAACATAACGAGAAAGACTACTGGGAGAAAGGCACACAGTCCCGCAAGAGCAAGGAACAGTGGTTTGACGTCAACATCAAAATCCTGATGGAACGCATGCACCAGAACAAATCAGGTGAGACAGAGAAAATCAACATTCCTCCTTAACTTTCATTTGCAAATGAACACAAGGATTGCACTTTTTATACGTGAAGCACCTCGTGGACCTGGTTTGTAACTCACTCACTCACACACTCTCATTCACACGCACTCACAGACACACATGCACACACATACACACACACACACAGGCACGCATACACACGAACACACACTCACTCAGTATTAGCAGGCTGAATATTCTCCACTAGGGGGAGCTATTAGTACTCAAGTAGTCAAATGGTGCTTCGCATCAATGACGCTGCGTGTCCTTGTTTCTTCACAAACCCAGGTTGGTGAGTTACTTTTAGCAATTACTAAACTCAACAAACCACATGAAGGAAAAAAAAACAGCTTTTAATTTGGTCGAATTTAAGGACAAAAACACATGTTCTGGTGTGCCTGCTCCACTGATTTTCACCAAGGAGGCTGTAGATAGGAGCAGGACTGTAAATGTGATTGGGCATTCCGAGACAGAAATTAGACAGAAGGGGGAAAAAGAAGAGTTTTACAATTAACACATATACAGCAGAATCTAACTAAAGTGTGCGTTGAGTGGTGTATTAACTATCATTATCATTTTTCTTTTATAAAATAATGTATATCGGATGCTCCTTCTAGTTAAAATCGTGATGCTTCCGCAGAATTTAAATAAAGTCTGTGGCTGTACAGCCAAAATATTAGACTGCACAGACCAGCCATGTTTTGAGGAGTCCATTCTCTTGCTTCCATCACTGGTGTAAATGAATGAAAACACGGCTGAATGAGGCTAGAGCGTTGTCAGGTTGCTGTGTTCATGCCGTGCTGTTATTTTTCAAACAATGTTCATTGAAGGCTGTGTTAGCCGTTTACGGTGTGATGTTGCAATTATGTGATTTCAGTGTTGGTAAATGGCAAATGGCCTGCATTTATATAGCGCTTTTATCCAAAGTGCTTTACAATTGATGCCTCTCATTCACACATTCACACTCACACACCAACGGTGAAAGGCTGCCATGCAAGGTACCAGCTTGTTGGGAGCAATTAGGGGTTAGGTGTCTTGCTCAGGGACACTTTGACACGCCCAGGGCAGGGGATCGAACCAGCAACCCTCCGACTGCCAGACAACTGAGCTATGTCGCCCCTGTTCTTAACTAAACATTTTAATGCTGATGTAACAGTCACTGCTGGTAATTTGAAAGCAGCGGAGCAGAGTTCTAGAACACTGACTCAGAATTTTGAAAAAAAAAAAAAAAAAAAAAACACTCTTCAATGGGTTAACAGCCTCATTCCTCTCCAGATCCAGATGTCCATATTCTACAGTGGATGCATGGCTGCCAGGTGGAAAAGACAACTGATGGCAAGCTGAAGTTTCGTAATGGTTTTGACCAGTACGGCTATGATGGCGAGGACTTCCTGTCCTTCGACAGTGAGAACATGGTGTGGGTGGCCCCTGTCCCTGCAGCTGAATCCACCAAGCAGAAATGGAACAACGTGCCTATCCTCAGCCAGTACACCAAGGGTTACCTACAGACGGACTGTGTGCACTGGCTGGAGAAATTTCTGAAGTACCAAGACCTAGAGCTCAAAACTTTCTGTAAGTAATGTTTAGCCAACGGCCCACTAGACAGAAGTTGATGCCAAGTTGTAAAGGTAGAGCAAAGTTGCTTAACGTGCAGCAGGGGGAGCTAGAGAGCACTAAGTCATGGATCTCAGCTGACTGAATCCTCCCTAAGGGTGGAGCCACACATCCTCCCATAATTGGTCGTAATAAAATTTGAATTGGGGTGACAGTTTACACGTCGCATCTTTAATCTGATTGGTTATCGCGCCGTGTTCCCCGTCACTTCCGGTGGCTTCGCCGGCTTGCCTCGCGTCGCCAGCTATCCCAGTGTGCCTTGCGGGTGTGCAGAATCGCCTCTCGTAGAAAGTAAATGGAGGCAGCGTCAGTAGTCAGAGAAATTTGCTTGTCGTTGGAAGATGTGTGGCTTCACCCAAATCTTTGGCAATGCCATTGGCAATAGTGTGTCAGCCAGCAGGGCCACCAGCCAAAGTTGGCACTGGCATAGTCAGAATTTACCCTAAGCCATGGTGCCCATTCACACACTAGAGCAGTGCCTTGACAGGGTGATCTATACAGCAGGTTTTTTCTCCTCACTAGGAAGTTTTAACCTTGCTTGCTTGCTTTTTGGAAGTCCAGGCCTGGTTCCTGCCCCATTTTCCTTCTGCTCTCTGTAAAGCGTCTTTGTGACAGGCTTTTGCAAAAAGCACTACACAACATAACATTGAATTGAACAGCCAGACACGATATAATGAGGTCCAGGGTCATGAAATGTGGATCATACCATTTCATCAGCTTCTGTTATATGAGCTCACTCTGTTCTTCCTCCTCCTCCTCCTCTTTCACAGCTCCTCCTAAGGTACATCTTTTTTCGAAGAAGTCCACCAGCCCTGACTACCACACCCTGGTGTGTTTCGCCACCGGATTCTACCCCAAAGATCCGGCGGTAAACATCCTGAAGGACGGTGTGCCATTGGCCGAATCGGACGGGGTCGCCTCTTCGGGGATGAGACCCAATGGAGACCGTAAGGAGACGTACCAGCTGAGGAAGTGGCTGGAGATCAAGGCATCAGGCACCTCACAGTACAGTTGCAGAATCCAGCACCGAACCCTGCTGAGTCCGATCGAAGAATCCTGGGGTAATCTTGGCCTATCAATGTCAATTATCCCATTTTTACAGGCTGCTTCCTGTGACCGCTATCAATGCACCTTCTTCATGGATCAGTATGATTTCAAAGCTGAATGGATCCATGTCCCAGTATTTCAGCTAAAATCTAAAACTAATTGGCAGGGGAGTCACCCCAAGTCCTTTTGCCTTCCTCTACTTTTGTATCTCTGTTGGCACAATACCAGCCCATGGAGTGCATTCATACACATGAAAAGTGTCTGAAGATGTGAACCAACCTGCAGGGCTTGTGTGGTTGTTGCTTATTAACTCCTTTTTCCAGTGACGGTTGTGGAGCGAAAGTAGTCAGGGAGGAAAACTTCCCTTTAAACTCACTGGTCATTGGTCTGGACCTGTTTTCATTCAGTTTCCTTAACAAGGATTAACAAACCTATGTAAAATTAAAAATAAATAAATAAATTCTCCTAAATGGTGTAATTGAGGAGAACTGGCTATATCTGACGGTGTTGAGTACTTAGTAAATTAATCGCTGAGTAGTTCATCAGGGTAAATGAATGAAAGTAGGTCGAGAGTAATGATCAGTTTGAATGGAAGTTTCTCCACGCTGTCTATCTGCAGCTCTACAACCGACACTGCCTGTTTGTGTGTTGCAGATGGAAAGTGCCGTAACTGCGACGGTGACAACACAGGCGCCATTGTTGGTGGCGTTGTTGTTTTGCTCATCGTCTTGGTGGCGGTGCTTGTGGGCCTGTACGTTTGGCACAAGAAAAAGAAAGGTGGGACTTCTGCACACACTCATATTTTTAACATTGCGTTTTTTTATATTCTCATATTCTTTTATATTTAATCATATTTTCAGTAACATTTTTGAAAGATAAGAGTTACAAGGTGAATACCTTTAACTACCAGACATGTTGGTGATCATTTTCGATCAGTTCTGTGTCCACAGGATGTCTAAGACAGCCCTGAGAGCAAATTCTACATGATTTTTTAAAAATGGTTAAGAGGCAACAAAGAATAGCAGAGTATCTGGAACCTTCCTGAGTTATGCCACTGTCTTTTTAGCTGCCCAAGCTCCTGTGAATGGACTGAACCAACCTCTGTGCCCATTGGCAATGAATGTTGAGTCATTTCTACTGTACTGCCGATGTTAAGCACTAGTTGGAACCCCTCCTCTGTGTGGAAGTTACAGAAATATTAAGTAATTATGAAGGGATATTTAGACGATGTGGTTTAGCCCTAAACAGGATTGCCGCTTTTGTGTTTCTCACAGGAAATGGCCTAGCTTGTGAATCTACGATACTCAGTTTTGTTAAATATGTCCACTGCCAGAATTTACATATGCACAAAAACATTTTTGGGAAGGTATTGAAGGATTTAGAATAAGCTATTGAACACTGCCATTTTATGTATTTCACTGCTTTACAGGAGTAAGATCGGAGACAAACGGACCAAACGGCTCTGTGGAATTAGGGGATTCTGGTAATGTTCACTGCCTTTTGAGTATGAAAATGCATGAAGAAATGATTTTATCAGATTTAATGTGTGTGCAGGATATGAGTCTGATTAAGCACCTTTCCTGTTCTTCTAGGGAGGGCGTCCCCTGCCTCTGGTGGACCCAAAGAAGAAGTGAATGAGCACTTGATGGTCAATGGTAAGAAGCCATTTAAATTATGTAGTGGTCCAGCTGCTCTCTCAAGATCTGCTTTGGCTGGCGGTCAGCTCAGCCATACATATTCGAAGGGAGGGGATTCTTTCAGCATGATCTCCCTTGCCTAATTGCACAAGAGCGCCCCCTCTGCTCAGTTGGGTGCCTCCTTCCAGCGGTTTGAAACATATGACTGAGTATTAGAAAAACTCCCATTTCCACTGTTTCATCTGTATGAGCATCAGTACCGTTAATGGGGTGGCTTTGCAGCGTAGATGTTGCAGGTTCAAATCCTAAGTAGGACACTGCTATTGTACTCTTGAGGAATGTACTTTATTTGCATCTCTACATTTCTAGCTGTATAAATAGATGTTGAGTAAGCAGTGTAGTTTGTTCACAGTTAGAGTGTCTGCTAAGCAAGTAAATGATGAGAAATGCACTCCTGTGACCTGCTATTCTCTTTACCACCAGCAGAGGGCGAACAGCAGCCACAGCTTGAAGCCGCTGAAGTAGTGTGACTGGTTTGGTCTGGTGAGTCTCCAGCACTGGGCTGTTCTAAAATACCTTTACCTTTATAAAAAAAAGTTATTTACTGAATTATTGTTTAAAAAAACATAATCCGTTTATTTCTCTCTCTCTTTCTCCAAATTTTAGGTGGCACTTCAGTGAACTTTTGGGCTGCGGAGGGTGATGCGTCTGTGACCGCGAGATCTGACGAGACCGGTGAGAGATTCATGATGGCAGCCCCCACCTGCGTGATTGCAAACAACAACTAATTTCTCCCATGAAATATACCCTTTTTTATGACACTATCAACTGGTCTAAATCCACCATTCTCCCACTCAGCCCTAATAGCTGGGATGTGGCAGTCCAAACACCACCTCTTCCTCTGCGCACTGGTAATATCACATATTTAGGAGTCAACATTTCCCCTAGGCTGTCAGAGTTAGTTAATCTCAACTTCACCCCACTTTTCAAAACAGTAGAGGACAACCTTCAGCGCTGGATGAATCTACCAATATCCCTCATAGGCAGAATTGCCACAATCAAAATGACCATACTATACATGATAAACTACCTATTCTCAATGATCCCCAGCAAGCCCCCACCCTCCTGGTTCAAATCCCTAGACTCCATCATCACAAAATTCTACTGGAAAAACAAAACACCTAGAATCAAACAAAAATCCAAAACCAAGGGAGGTCTGGAACCACCAAATTTTCTCCATTACTTCATTGCCCACCAACTCCAATACATTCATAAATGGACCAATCCAAATCAATCCGACAACTCCTGGACAGACATAGAACAAACATTATGTAATGAAATCCATATATCAATCAGACTTACCATTCATAAGTCGCTCCATTGCACACCATCCTTGTTTCAAAAACCCTACCATAGCTACAACTCTGACAGCCTGGTGGAAATTTCATCAAATAACTAACACCACATTCTCACCCACCAAACACACTCCCATCTGGAACAATCCTGATTTCTTAGTTAACAGAAAAGCACTAAACTTCCCTTTCTGGATTAGTAAAGGTATCACACACCTCAAAGATATCTTCCATAATAACACTCTGGTCTCATTCTCTCATTTGGTCCAGAAGTACGGCATTGGGCAGAATCACTTTTTAGATTTTCTCCAGATTAAATCTTCTATTCAGACCAAAATCAACATTAAATCATCTGACTTAGATCTTCCCCCATTAACATCAGATCTGATCAACATCACTACTAATAAAAAACTACTATCCAAATTCTACAAGACAATTTCCACCTCCCACTTAACAATATCCATCCCTTCAAATAAATGGGAACAAGACCTACAGATCATCCCCGGTGCCGACTACTCATACAATACAAGATTATTCATAGAGTACATTACACAGGGAAAATGACGTTTAAAATGGGCTTTATAGATTCTGAAATCAGCACTGCACACAAACCACAGACGGCTATATGCATGCCAGATGGAACTGCACACCAATCAAACAATTCTGGCGGGACATCACTGACAACCTCTCTCTTCTTTTAGGCTGCCACATCCCACTATCCCCTCCACTCTGCTTACTAGGAGACACATCCAACATCAACCTAAACAACACATCCAGTAGAATACTCCCCATAGCCTTAATCATCGCCAAGAAAATGATCCTCATCAACTGGAAACCAAGGAAAAAAATCAATATTGCACTTTGGAAAAATCTACTAATCGAATACATATCAATGGAAATTTTTAATTCCCACACTGACTTCACTCATCACCCCTTTTTGACTGTCCACCATCCACAATAAACATGCTCACCGTCACTCACATACACATATCCGCCATTATACCTACACCACAATCCCTACCAAATTTAGAATCTGACATACACTTGCACACACACAGGCATCATACACCTACACCCAACAAACATACACACATTCAGACCCCTCCCAGCATTCTCTAATCTATCACTTCCCTCTTTTATTTATTTTTTTGTTGTCCTCATGCACTCTCCCTTTAATCTGCTCTTATCACTTCTTGTAACAATATCATTATTACTTATTATTTGTACTGTTGTTGCTGTTATTGTTACTTTTGGTGCTATTATTGTTATTACTTTCATTACTATTTTGTTATCAAGAGTTTTGGAGGCCGGGTGTTCCCTCACCCTCTCACTCACTCGCTCGGAGTCTTCCTCCCCCTTATATATATATTTTTTTTATAAAAAAATTTTTTTTCTCTTCTTTGTTTGATTATTGGTTTTCTTTCCTCTTTTTCTGTTTTGTTCTGGTTTGATTAGGTCATTTTATTTTATGACTTTGTTTCCTCCTTTGCCCTTTTGTTTTGTTTGTTTTTGCTTACTTAAAAAAAAAAATAAAACATTTTTTTCATGAAACAGCTCTTAATCCAAACCTCTGACCATGACCTTTCCATGCAAACATTTGATGTATGGTCATTTTGATCAGCATTTTTTTTACCATTTAAATGTTCCAAACAATTGAATTGAAGTTCTTCTTGACCCTCCACCTGGTATGGCCACAGCTCCAATAGGGTAATATCCTGTCACCTGATTCCTCCAACTCTTCCAGGAGGATAAGCCATTTGAAGATTGCTTCCCCATGGGTCGAAAAAGACAGCCCCATGCAGCTTTCAGCTGCTGCCCTCATCCTGGGGCATTTTATGGCTCCACTCAGGTCCACTCATGTACAGCAGTGGAATTTTTACAACTCCGCCAGTGTGCGTGCCATGGAAGAATATGTCCAGTTGTGAGGGAACAACAGAGTTGATTGGGAAAACTGAAATTTTACCTTACACACCTAACCCCTAACTGCTCCCAACGAGCTGATTGGTACCTTGCATGGCAGCCTTTCACCGTTGGTGTGTGTGAGTGTGTGTGTGAGTGTGTGTGTGTGAGTGTGTGTGTGTGTGTGTGTGTGTGTGTGTGAGTGAGTGAGTGTGTGTGTGTGAGTGTGTGTGTGTGAGTGAGTGTGTGTGTGTGAGTGTGTGTGTGAGTGAGTGAGTGAGTGAGTGTGTGAGTGTGTGTGTGTGTGTGTGTGTGTGTGTGAATGGGTGAATGAAAGGCGTCAATCGCTCACTGAAAATGAACAGTCGCCGGTCGTTTGTCTCTCTCTCCTACCACGGGGTAAGACGGCAGTTTATAATTCAAAACAGGACCCGTGATCAGCACCGATGTAGTCAATATAGCTCGCTACACTCGTTAAAAGTACATATCTTTAAACTAAAAAAAACAACTCACACTTTACATATTGCATTATTCATTAACACTGTACCATTTTTTTAATATACAAACTCCTCACTGTGTACCATTTTCCCATGGCATGATTTCAGTTTCCAATCAGAGAGAGGCAGTGACTGCACTTCTGTCATCAAAACCGAAAACCCTTTGGTGTTTTGCACCTGTAGTGGAATCCTCTAGTCTGATCCTGAACTGTTCTTCAACTCACCACCTGAGGGCGCCAAACCCCAACAAAAGAAGTTGGTGTGCTACAGGAACATTGGCACCTAACAGCCCCTTCTCTGTAGCACGGTCAGTTCGAAACTAAAGAACATCAACGCAATTTCAATCTTTTTTTTTTTTTTTTTTTTTTTTTTTTTTTTTTTTTGGGTGCTGCTGATGCAGTATTATATTGAACTGAAGCTGACTGCTGACCTCATTGAGTCCAAAGGCAAAGAATCGTAATTACGTAAGACCATAAGAATGATAAAACAGAACAGGCCATTCCCAGGAAGTTAAAAAAACAGCCACTTACACCATTTGGGACCTGCGCAGACACCTACAGAGGAAGGTTTGTTGGAAATTAGAACCGCGCATTATGATGTCATAATTGTCCCTTTTATGATGCAATATATTTTTCAGACATTTGCATACTCTTTCCACAAAGGTTTATTGCAACTGTTCAAAGCGTGAATGCGCTCACCGGCTTCGGCCTGGCTCCGCCTTCTCCACTGTTTTGATAAATGCGTCCTCGGGTGGGTAGAGTAGATGCGTCCACCTCATTTGCATAAAGTATTTATTTCATAAATGTTGAGATGACGGCGTGGATTAAAATGTTTCATTATTAAGTAGGCATACAGACATGTTTACACCTAAATTAAAAAAGGTACAAAGTGTAATTACTTTTAACAAGGAGCTGCAGCAAAAGGTTTGTTGGAAATAACCGCACATTATGATGTCATAATGGTCCCTTTAATGATGCCATGTCGTTTTCAAACATTGTGTGTGCTTTTAAACCGTTTCCACAACTGTTTGTTGCAGCTGTTTATCACTAACAGGGACTTATAGCAAACTGGAGTGATACGTACGGTCATGACTTCCCTGTGCTGTCAGGACCACAGAGTAAAATGTTCAGTGTGTATGGTCTCATATGTACTTAGAGTTTAATTAACACTGGACACCTCACTGTGCACGTCCACAGCGGTAAGATTCCTGCTTGGAAATCGGAAAAGGTTTTAACGGTTAATTATGGCATATATAGCGCTGAGCAAATGTGTCGGAGAGGTTTAGTGCGGATCTCCGGCTTGCTGGTCATAAAGGAGCGTGAGCAGAACATGGATAAAGAACGTCACAAGAGGCTTTGCGATCAGTGTGACGTCAGCACAACGGTCACGGATAAAATCAAAGCCAACGCACTGCCAGATGAGATGAAAAAAAATGAAAAGATCACGGGACTTGACATTGACTAGGTAAGCTCTTTGGTGAAACTGGACCTTAACATATTTAAACGCGATTCAGTCACAGGCAGGCAAATTGCGCTGATGCGCAATTGTGGGACACGTGGTGTAAAAAACAAACAAACTGTGAAGACATTCAGTACCTGCCTTGGAATGTCTTCGGGCGCGTGCGCTCGGAAACTGCGGCAACTGTCACCGGCTGGCGGCGCACGACGCGCTCGCAATTAAAATAATCAAACACTCCAGAGACTCGAAAGTTGTTGCTGGCAGACGGAATAAAGAAAGGCATTTAGTTGCCGAGAATGCCGCCACGCGCAGAAGGCAGACATTTTCCGCGCTTTATTCGTTCTGTCGGAGAAATATTCTCCCGGTGCGGCGTGCTAAAGACCGGTTTAAGGTGGATTGCGAATCAACACCTGTGATCTTCTCCATCCCTATAATTATTCCCGCGGTTTCTGTCTGGTGCCGTATTATGCGCGCGGTCACTCCCTTCCCTCTTTTTGAAGGTCGCGTTCATTTGTCAAAACGCAGCTGTTTATCGCCGAGGCACAGTGGCAATTATTGTGCGTGATTTCGGACTGAAAATACCGGTTTAATGGCACGAAAAAAAAAACAAAAAAAACCCTAATGCCAGTCGGCGGCGCTGAGACGACTGGAGCGCCGCGTTGCAAATGTAACCGTGAGCAGGCGCAGCCTGGGCATATGAGTCAAACCCGGAAGAGTCCGCGAGTAGCGGTGACGCTCTGATCCGGGCGACATTGTGGAAAAGAACAGCGCGTGTGGAGAGAGTCTGCCCTCGGGGGGCGGGGGCGGGGGCGGGGGCGGGGGAGGGGGAGGGGGAGGGGGAGGGGGGCACACGTTTAAAGTATTTGACACCTCGTGTTTCCATTAGCGCTTTTAGCTGTTCATCAGCAGGGAGATGAGGGGCCCTGCTGCATTATAAGCAGAGGGAAATGAAGTGCAAATTATCATTAACACACACACACACACACACACATAAACACACGCTTAAACACACACTCATGCACATTCACATTTACCCACACATACAGCTTGATCTACAGCTTTTTTGTCTTTTAAAAATTGAGGTTTTTGACATTGCCTGTTGTCACTCCCAGACCTGTGATAAAGGGTTATCTGACTTGGCAGAGCTGCTCATCAGCCTTTTGGTACCTGCAGTGAGACACAAACACAGGGGCTGCTGGGAGTTTACCTGTCTGTGGCCTGCTCACCTGGCAGGGGGAGGGGGTGCGTACAGACAGAGAGAGGGAGAGGGGGGAGAGAGGGATAGGGGCGAAAGAGAATGTGAGAGAAGGGGAGAGGGGGCAAGAGCGAGAGAGAGAGAGAGAGAGGCGGTGGGGTGGGCGAAAGAGAATTTGAGAGAAGGGGAGAGGGGACAAGAGGGAGAAAGAGAGGGGCAGAGAGAGAGTGAGAAAGAGAGGATGGAGAGGGAGAAGGAGGTAGAAAGAAAAAGGAAGAGAGAGAGGGGGTGGAGAGGGAAAGACAGAGGAAGAGAGAGGGTGGGGTGAGCACTCTTGCTCTGTGGTGTTCTGAGGGATTTCACCACCACTACACCCCACATCTTATTTTTAAGGTCACTACTGGAGAACACAGCAGCCAGAGAAACTGCCCCAGCGCCTCCTGTAGTTAAGCAAAGAGAATGTGAGCAGCTGGCTATCTGGTTAGGCTGAGCGATCTGTGCCCACACTGCTGTCCCTGCGTGGGCGGAGACAGAATGCACGGGGCCGATGATGTCACAGTGGGAGACAACAGGAGCCACCGTAGGACAAATCCTGAAGGCAAATGGAAATGTGCTTCACTCTCTGGAGGAACAGCAGGAAACGATTAAAATATCATTAAAAATTTTTTTTTTGTTTAAGGGTGCACATTTGTGATTAGTTGTCAACGCCATGCAGGGAAATGAGACGTGTTGGATGTAGGCCTGCATGGGACTTACTGGCCAAGTCTGATGTGAAATCACAGCTGTACGATGCAAAAACAATTAAGGCTCCCTCATGCAGCAAGGCTGCTGGGACCAGGGGAGCAACAGCCAAACCCTTCCCCCCTTTCCTGTTTCCTGTCGTTCATTTGGCTCCTCGCATTCTCTTTGGGCCAGGTCTGCAGTTCCAACACCCGCCACCAGGGGTCTGTGCAGCCCAGCGTGGCAGTGTGTGGCCAAGAACAGACTGTAACGCTGATCTTAGGTTCCATCTACACTCATTACTGACGGCTGTGCTGACAGGTGGGCGGGCGCAGGACAGTGTGGGCGGAGTCAAGGCAGGTCAGCAAATTCTAGTGTGTAACTCTAGTGTGAAGGCGGGTGTGTGTGGGGGGTGGGTGTGTGCGGGGTGGGGGCGTGTGAAGGGGGGGTGTGTGTGTGGGGGGGCTGGGGGCTTGTGAAGGGGGTGTGCGTGTGGGGTGGGGGCGTGTGTGTGTGAGGTGGGGGCATGTGAAGGCAGGTGTGTGGGGGGGGGACAGTCCGGGCAGTCTGGCTGAGGCACTGCTGGAGGAGGGGCCTTTCCTGCTTGGCAGACCCCTCGGCTGAGACTGGCAGTGTGGGACGGAAGGAGATTCTTATTAAACGTTCTCATTCCAGCGTTCGCTCGCCCCCTGCAGACCCCGGCTCTCCTCAAAGTTTCTCACTCACGAGAGGAATCCTCCCACTTCATTTCGCATTCATGTTTCAAACATAAATTATATTTAACATCAACGCACCCTGGCACACCGTACTACCACCATAGGGGCACGAGCAGGTGGCACGGGGGGGGCGCAGAGGGGTGGTCGACCTTTGGGGGACGCTGGTGAGCGGAGAGATGCGAATCCCCCCCCCCTTCCCCTGATTGGGCGATGCTGTGGCCAATCATGTGCAGATTACATGTGCCGGGGGAGATAGTGACACTGTGGGCTCATTGGGTGACATCACACAGCCAGCTGCTAACGAGCTAACGTCTTAATTACCGGTCTTAATTAACGCGGTGGACGGGACGGAGTGAGGAGAGGTGCCGTGGGCGGGGCCTAGGGTGAGGAGGGCAGGGCCAGGGAGAGGAGGGCGGGGCCGGGGTCTTCGTCCTGATTGGTTGAGGAGAAATGTAAATAACCCAGGTGATCAGCGCTCAGGTAATATCATCAGAGAAGCGAGGGAGCATAGAAGGAGGAAAGAATGATACGCCTGAAAGAGGAAAAGTGTACTGACTGGCAGTTTCTAATAAAGAACTCCTAAATCCAATCTCCTGCCCCCCCTCCTCTCTCCATCTCTCAACCTCCGCCCCCCCCCCCACCTCTAAAGAAAATGGAAAGGTCAGGGCGGAAATAACTTATTTCAGTCCGGCACAAGCCAAGATGTCAGAAGAGCTATAATGTCAGGATGGCTAAGATGGCGGTGTACGAAAGCAGGGTGTTTTCTGGGTAATGGGGAGTAAGACGCAGCGGCGCTGTAGCCGCAGGTGATTAATACCTGTGAGTTTAATTTAAAGGGCTTCTTCATCGTGTGACTGACAGACGCTCTTTATGAACATTTAAATTATTATTTAGGGACAGTGTGCAGGACGAGAAAGGTCTGATGTGAAAGGCTGCTCGATAAACTGAACATTTCAAAAGGGAATTCTGACTTTTTCTCATTTAATTCTTTTCCCCAGTCCCTCCCTCTCTGTCTCCATCCCTCTCTCTGTTGCTCTCCCTCTCTCTCACTTCCCGCTCCTCTCTCCAAGTCTCTCGCTCTCCCCCTCTCTCTTTCATGTCTCTCTCTCTCCCACTCTCTCTCCCCTCCCTCCCCCCCCCCACCCCGCTGAGTCTGTAATCTGTAATTTGTCTGCTTTCGTTTCCTGCATGTAATGACTTTAATTCCCCTGCCGTGTGAGAGGGGGCGGTGCTCCCCGCGAACAGCCAATGAGAGGGCCCGATTGCAGCTGTCAGCTGCTCGCTGCTTCCCTGCGTGTGGCCACGCCCCCCTGTGGTGACAAGTACATACCCGTGTGTGTCCTGATAGCATGATGGGCATACACACACACGCACACGCACCCACGCACCCCCACACACTCACACACTCACACACACACACACACACACACATACACACACGCACCCCCACACACTCACGCGCACACACACACACACACACACACAGGAAAGCTGAAGATGTAAGAGCTGTGCGTGAAGTCCGTTCACCTGATTAATGTTTGCAGTAGTGGCAGAACTGACTTGCGGTGAGTGAAGTTGCAGCATGACTACAACACCAGTGCAAATTAACTGTGCTAAAAGAAGGATGAAGAACACACATGAACTGAGAGTTTGAGGACAGGGCTGCCGAACAGCTCTCTGAAGGGGTGAGTCTTCAGTTTGAGTCTGAAGATGGCTGAAGAGTCTTTGCTCCACCACTAGGGGGCGCCAGTACAGACAGGATTCCGAACAGGATTACGGTTCTAATTCTACCTGCAGGGAAGTGGCATGTGGAGCTAAAAGTCACAGAATCAGAGGGTCGAGTCACCTGGCGGCCCCTGTTTGTTTAGCAGACCTTCAATCTAATCCAGGTAAGGCCTTGTGGTCCAGGGAATTTCTCTCCTGTTGCCCAAACATTGACGCGCTGAAGAACTATAAAGTAAACTGAAATGGTCGCACGCGATTCTGAACCGATTCCGCTGACTGTGACTCCACTTCTTAACCAAAACTTGTGTTCCTTTTGTTAATTCAAGATCTGTTTCACCCCCCCCCCCCCCCCAAGACATTTCAGCTAACCTGCTTGAGTCTCGATTGCTTCGTTAAAATGCGTCCAACTGTATAAGGATATCAAGCAATCTTTGATATGTGATTCTGTAATGTTCTCCTAAAATAGATTGACCAAGAGCACTTTGGCGGTAATGAGTATTCTGAGGACGTCCTATCCATGACCTGCCAAAAAAAACACTTTTTCCCAACATGCCTCACAAGTGAAATTAGCATAAGAATCCCCCCCCCCCCCCCCCCCAGCTGCATGTGAAATTAACCTAAAAAAAACTTATTAACTGCAGAAATCAAGTTTTGTCAGTTCAATGAGTTAAAGTCAAACTGCTTAATAAAAGTGCTCGAACAGCGCTTTGAAGAAACTTTTTAAAAAATAATTTGGAAAACTTACCTTATTATTTCCTGCCCATTTTGAACTCGATTTGATTAAAAGAAGAAATATAATGTTGAATATGTGTGGAACCGCAAAAGTCATTTTTTGTGAGAATGAATTACGTTGATTAAAAAGTAAAGATTTTGTAAAAGTTAAAGTGAAGTTTTGAGTCCTATCAAGTGGCCAGGATCTAGAGAATGGCTCTAATTACACATTCTGATTCTTTGTCCAATCGGCAGGGGTTGTTCTGGAATGGGCGGGGCTTCCAGACTTGCCTGCTCCTTTCATCCAGTGACAGCAGAGTGAGATCTTGCGAGCCCCAACGTGGGTGGAGCTAGCATGCCTTTCCTTATGACTTCCTGGACTGAACACCCAATCACAATTACATTCTCCTCTGATGTCATAACGGTTTCTATTAGTGGAGGTTTTGGAGAGAGGAACTTGTCCCCCACCCTCATTAAATCATGTATTTGTGACATGTTCTAATGTATTTCTGGTTACATGTACGTATCTCGGTCATTCTGTTTGTGTATGTATTTTTGCATGACCCCTAATAGTTGTGTCTGCTTTGTACTGTATTGTATTTTATTTTCATGCGCTGTTTCTCCTTATAATATTTTTTAACTGAGCTGCCCTCATGGCCAGGTCTCCCTTGTAAAAGAGATTCTGTCTCTTCTGGTCAAATAAAGGTTAAATAAAAAATATTGTTTTGTTTCATGTATTGTATTCTGTAGTTATAATAATAAATATCGCCAGTAAAAACATTTCAGGATGAAATTATTTTGGTATGTTCTGTCCTGTGGCCAATCTTCTCAACAGTAATCAGTAGTTTCTGTTGTTGTGCTCTGCTGTGCTACCCTTGTTTTCCCCTGATTTCTTCCTATTTGTCTTTGATTGGCTCTGATTTGTACTGATTTACACTGATTTGTACTGATTTACACTGATTTGTACTGATTTACCCAGATTTGTTTTTGCTGGTGCTGCCAGCCGGTTCAGTGCATCGCTGCTGCAAGTGAGTTTCACAGGGAGGCAGTTAGCGCACCTGCTAGCTATTAGCCCAGACGGCCCAGTTCTGCTCAGCCTGGCTCTCTGGACCCAGTGCCACACTGCCCGGACCTCTCTGGACCCAGTGCCATACTGCCCGGACCTCTCTGGACCCAGTGCCACACTGCCCGGACCTCTCTGGACCCAGTGCCATACTGCCCGGACCTCTCTGGACCCAGTGCCACACTGCCCGGACCTCTCTGGACCCAGTGCCATACTGCCCGGACCTCTCTGGACCCAGTGCCACACTGCCCGGACCTCTCTGGACCCAGTGCCACACTGCCCGGACCTCTCTGGACCCAGTGCCATACTGCCCGGACCTCTCTGGACCCAGTGCCACACTGCCCAGACCTCTCTGGACCCAGTGCCATACTGCCCGGACCTCTCTGGACCCAGTGCCACACTGCTACCAAACAGCTCAAATGCCTATTCTCACCGAGGGGGGGGGGGGGTCCTCCTGGAGTTTAATCACCCAATTTTCTCCCTGGGGGGGTGGGGGGGGGTGGGGGGGTGAAGTTCTCTTTCTCATGGGCCCTCCCCACAACATGTTGTCCCTGTTACCTGCGAATGCTCAGAAGGGATTGATTTTCTGATGATCGATTCTGTCTGCAGCTGGTCCCTCCTGCAGATCTCGTAAGCGCCATTTATTCTGAGTGAAGACAACTCCTGTATCTCAGACAGTTTAATACCCCCTCAAACACCCCTACAAATACCCCC